>NW_022720008.1:13810-26290 GCF_011630105.1 Anneissia japonica | reverse complement strand
CAGCGTTCCGCAAACTTTTTACTTCACGGCCTAATTACGATTCCAGGCACCAAGCCGCGGCCCAGCAGCCCAGCCGCGCCAGGGGCCAACATACCAAATCCTGGCAAGAACTTTTGATCATGAAGCCTCTATGTATATACAATATTTTGACATCATTATCTGTTCTCTCAGTGATAACATTTTATTGTATACAAATTAAATATTATTTTATTAAATAAATAATACCGTACATTATGGTCAGGTTGCGGCGAAGCGCGTGCACTGATGATTGGGGCTAGGGGGGCCGCCAAGGGCCTCAGGTCGGGTTTCGGGGCCATTAAACTGTAATATTATTGTAAACTATTAAACTGTAATAGTATTAACATTAAGCCATTAAACTGTAATATTATTAACTAACACCAATCAACACACATAGCATAAAACATGTACATATCGAAATTATTATGTTTATTCTTTCCTCGTCGGTGCTTGCATAAAACGTGATTTGGATCTAACATGATGATATTGATAAACAATCGAAATTCTCTGTACAATATTATGCTAAAAATTTACAGAGTGGATTTATGTTGTGGTCATATTAGACTGTAATATTATTATTAAAGAAGTCTATTCAACATACAACATAAAACATATAGGCCTACATATAAAAGTTATTAGGTTAAAGTTTTCATGTCGGTGCATGCATAAAACGTAATTTCCTAAAATTAGGATATCTGAGATTGACAGACAAAATTCTCTATACTATTAGGCCTATATACTAATTTAAGGAGTGGACTTCTATAAAATATATACGCAAAGTATAGTAGGTTAGAAGTTAATGGAGAGGACTTCCTTATCGCTTCGTATCTGCAAAGAAAGGCGCTTTTATCAAATGTTCTGATTAGATTGGATAATAGGACTATCATTAAAAACCATTCAACATAAAACATATCAGAATTATTAAGTTAACCTTTCTACTTCGGTGGATGAATATAACATAATTTTGGGATATATGAGATTTACATAACATTTGAGAATGTACTAAATATAAAATCTTATATATTTTACATTTTATTCAGCGATCTATCAGAAATACGGGGATTGGTTATACTGTAAAGCCTGCAGAACAACCCCTGCAATACTAAAACTGGGGTCCAACAGGCAGTGAATATTCCATTTTAAATTAGTGTAGATGTATTTTACATATTTTTATTTTATTTGAATTCTTTTTATTTTTTATGATTCATATGTTATATTTTCCACAGACAGATAAATGAATGCCTGAACTGATATTTTATGGGTTTCATATTACTTTCTATAGAAACAGATATCATAAATCATATATTGTCCGACTGTGTGCATTTGTAGAAGTGGTTGGCGCATCGGTTGTGGCTTGGACTCCCAACCTTGAGGTCGGGGGTTCGAAACTCTCGCTGTGCAAGTCGCTTGTGTCCTTGGGCAAGGCACTTTATCTACGGTTGCCTCTCTCCACCCAGGAGTACAAGTGGGTACCTGGTAGGTTCCAACACTGCGCTGATTACTAGCTGCAATATTATGGAGATATAAGTTAATTTAATAATTTCGTTTAGTGTTCAATGTGATCCATATGTGTTTGATCCAATGACCGGGGTAATAATGTGAAGCGCTTAGAGGCTTTGTTAAGGCATTAAGCGCTATATAAGAACGACATATTATTATTATTATTGAACATTTGACGACCACGACACCAATCAACACACATTATGTTTAATGTTAATTATTATGTTTAATCTTTCCTCGTCGGTGCTTGCATAAAACGTGATTTGGATCTAACATGATGATATTGATAAACAATCGAAATTCTCTGTACAATATTATGGTAAACATTTACAAAGTGGACTTCCTTTGTTGTGGTCATAATGACTGTAATATTATTATTAAAGAAGTCTATTCAACAAACAACATAAAACATCACACCTATTTTCTATTCGTTCTATATACCCATATTTCTCTGAATCAATAAAACAAAACAAAAAATCGGCAAATAGCAGAAACAATATTTCTGTACTTCTACTGTACTCAATTTAAACATACATTGAAACTTGAATTGCACGTGTCTTTATTAAAAATATTTTTGTTTAACAAACACTCCTTAAAAACAACTTAAAAATGCTCAGATCGTCGACGGAACGCCAGGGGGATTCGCACCCCCCCAGAACCCCACCGGGGTTTGACTCTGGCCCCCGGCGGGAGCTCTGCTGGCTCCCCCAGCCCGCGTTTCAAATCACGCATTTTAAATATTCTGGGTTGGTAACTACGTAGCGCCGGCACTAAGACACACCGATGCCATGTATTGAAATAAAAAAACAATAGAATACAAACACAAAATGTTTCGTTATGCCATTTCTGATAGCGCTCCCCACTTACAATTTGGTGCCTCCCTCTTCAATTGTTTTTAAAATTCTGAATCCACCCCTGCTTTACCATAATTAAATAATAATGATCGAACATAACTTGCACAGCACTCATTATCGTTGTCAATGCATAGAGATAGACATATATTTATTTATTATTTATTTATTTATCTAGGGCCTATTACAAATTCGTTACAGTAAATTTAAAATAGGCCTGCATGTTGACATTCGTGTGCTTAATAAAACAGTTAAAAAGTGTAGAAATAAGGTTTGTTTGGAAACGGATGTCAAGAGAGAAAAAGAGTTCTGGGGCGGATGCAGGATTTGGCGGTAGGTGGTGCGTGAAAGTCCACGCCACCTCAGTCCCACCATGGTTGGGATTGAGTGCATAAAATTGTGATAATAATGGACCTCTCAGGCGCTGATCCAGAGTTTACCCTGACTTTCGCACAGATGGGGGTCCCAGAGTGGCGGGGCCATGAGAAAGAGAACGTAAACTAGAGGGCACTTATAGCACCTTTGTACTACACCAAGTACCACTAGTCAGTCGAGACTACATTAAACATGACACAAATATATATATATATATATCTTATGAAGCCCTTTACATTGCTTGGAGAAATCCGTCTCTGAACAAACAAACAACTCATTACAATATCACTCTCTATTTCTAATTATTCCTATATAATTGACTTTAATGCATATATTAAATTAACTTGCGTCTATGCAAATCCTGTTTTTAAAAAATGAAAATGTTATCTATTTTAATCTTATAAATCCTATATTATTATTAAGTTTATTTTTATGATAATTTTATCGACATAATTCATGTTTTCAATGTTAGTATGGTCAGGGAGTTGTTATTCAACTCCCTGGTATGGTTGATAAATAATATATAAAATACTAATAATGATAATAATAATAATAATACAATAATAATGATAATAATAATAATGAAGGTGCTCGAATAATGCTTTAATAAAGAATTAATAATGCTTCAATAATACTTCAATAGGCTTATTTGCGATAGTGTGAATAATGAGATATTTGTTTTTTAATTTATAGAAATATATAATAGGATACACCATTAATAATAATTCAGCATATTAAATCAACTTACGTCTATAAATGAAAAAACTGTTTTTTCCCCATAAAATGTTACCTATTTTATTCTGTTTCAAAAAATAAATTTTCCGACATCAGCGGAAAAACTCTTTGTGTCAATGGGCGTATGTACACCCCAATGGGTTTCATTCGGTCGGCGTAATAATTTCAACCTATTGCATTTCCTGGTGGGGATACATAACCGGACCACTTTTCTCGTTGCGGATTGAAATTACCTCGCTCTGTGCACCGTAACTCCTTGGAAATTTTTTAAAGCATCTTTATACGTTCAAATATATACGTAAGTCTGACTTCAATATTAAGTAACACTTAGAGAACCCGTTAAGTTAGAAGGGATACTCATGAGGTGCCTAACGTCATTGCCTTTAGAAAACGAAAACATTTCCGGCAAGAGTATTTAATTTCTACCCGCTCATTTTAACACTGTGCTACTGTATACCCCTCCGTCTTAGTAAGAAAAAGGAAAAAAATTCCTACCAGTGTGTACGGTCACAGGGATATTAATGTGGGTAGCAGCAATTACTAGTAGCCATCCTCAGACATTATAAGAAGAAAATTAAAAATAGACAGAATACAATTGAATAAACACGAAATAAAATTGTGAGGTCAGAGGTAGGTTCAAGTCGAATCAACTGGTAATTAGATACGTTAACATCTTGCGCGATGTAAGACTATATATAAACATGGAGGAATATTCCTCCATGATATAAAGATATAGGAGAGTGGTAATGGAAACAGTGACAGCTGCATATTGACGTCCATAACCTTTGACTCCTCTTCTCTTCTTTTAATGTACGAACTTTGTCAGTACAGTACACAGTAGCGTATTTGAGCAAGTTCATTTATAATGGGAGTGTGTGTGTGTGTGTGTGTGTGTGGATGCGTGTGTGTTTTATTTTATTGTTGTATGTATATCATTGTTTTTGAAATTGCTCTGTTAACAATAAATTGATATTACATTTTAAAAAAGTTTTTACCGCCAAAATGGCCACCATCTTGGGATTTTTGTGATGACGCTATCATTCCGATTAAATTTTTTAACGAGATTGAAGAGTAACTATTTAGCCAAGTTCTTGTTACATTTGATATACATAGCATATGTAAAAGTGACTAAAAACATACATTTATTTCCCCTACCCCATCTTAATTAATCCAGAATAGGATATTTTATGTCAAAATTTCAAAGTGCTATAAAAATAATTGCCCAAGCTCTAAGAATGGGGACACTATATGATATATTGATTCAGGAAAACCAAAAATAAATTTTCCTTTACTTTTTTTCCCTCTAATTTCCTACTGCACCCAGGCTAGTGTTCAACGAGGTCGCGATTCTTAGCTGAATATAATCCGTAATAACGAATTAGTAATTCGTATTTACGGATTACTAATTCGTAATAACGAATTAGTTAATTCGTAATTACGGATTAATAATTCGTAATTACGAATTAGTAATCCGTAATAACGAATAAACTAATTCGTTATTACGGATTAGTAATCCATAATTACGAATTAGTAAGGATTAATAATTCGTAATTACGAATTAGTAATCCGTAATAACGAATAAACTTATTCGTTATTACGGATTAGTAATCCGTAATTACGAATTAGTAATTCGTTATTACGGATTACGGAACATATACTTTATTGGCACTAATGGGCTTTCGTAAGAAGGCGCGTGGCGTACATATGACGAGTCCTTTTTGTTACGTCAGTCCATGGTTTTACCGTGGAGTAAATGGGGTGATGACCTCAAATGGATAGCTACCACATCCGAATCAACACAAAAAAAAATTTTCGTTTTTTTCGCCTTCGCTTCTGCTTCAATTTCAACAACGGCGTCCCATGTACATCACCCCCATGCCCCTACAGTCACGTGTGTCAACTCTGCCGTGCTAAAGCTACGATGCTTCAAACGACCCCGTAGCACGGTTTCCACCCAAGGAAATAGTAACAGCAAATCCACATCCAAGAACTTTAGTGTCAACAACTCAAACAAAGGAGACACTCCCTACACCCGTTAACTTGGAGGGCTACAATCCACAACGGCGAACTGAACTTGTCAAAGGTTTTCGATTTGCATTCAACCTCGGCTGCACATTACGCCCACCTCTAGGAGTATCTCAGAACCATAAAAGCACCCGAGAATACCCCAGGGTAATCCACAAGTATATTGCAAGGGCCTAGAAAGGGGCCGCATTGTTAGTCCATTTCATACACCTCCATTCGACAGTTTTGTTGTTTCTCCTCTAGGGGTAATTCCCAAGTCCTCCCCGGGTAAATTTAGAGTAATTCATGATCTGTCCTTCCCAAGGGGTAGCTCTGTCAACATAGTGCTCCTGAAAATCAGTTGGTAAAAATGTTTGTATCTTTTATTAGGCCTATTGTGGAATATGCGTGTCCTGTGTGGCATTCTTCTTTGACCGTTTGACTGTGCAGAAAAGATTTTGTCGAATTGTGTTAGGCCGGCGGTATACTTCTTGTACCGCCGCCCTAAAACGATTCAATCTGCATAAAGACTCGGTGATCGGAGATACAAACTGGTCTGTAAGTTTGGATTGACTATCCCCAGGGCGTTGCCTGAATATCCACCACCTCGTCGTAACATAGCAACTCGTATAAATTTGAGAAATAGCATTTATATCTAAATATGTGTGTAGAACCGAAATATTTAAGAAATCATCTTTGCCATTTATTGTTGACAACTGTTTATACTAAAGCTGCAATATTTCATATTTTTATATTCAAAATTATTTTCACTCAACTGTTTAGTACATATTAAATCAAATTGACATTCCCTTCCTCTATTTTTGTATTAGTTAAATTTTATCTCAATTTTGTAAATTTTAAAATTTTAATTGTAATTTTAATGTTTTTTCTTAATGATCTTTATTAGGAACCAATTTTATAGTAATTTTGTTTATTTGACTTGAATTTTTCATTGCTCATGAGCGTGTGGTCTTTTGTGATTGTTGCAATTTTTATCTTTGAAATTTTTATATTGAATACCTTTTGCATGTATATATACTGTGTTGTGCTTTTTTTGTGAATGTTGTTTGTCTTTGCTTAATTTTGTTAGATTGACCCTATTCAGTTCAATACTGCAATGTCAATTTTTGTTGTTTTTAATAATAAACCAGAATGATGAAGGTATACCAAGCGAACTTTCACAGGTTTCGTATACGATTCAATTGATACCATTACTTTGCTAGTTCAAAAATATGGTTCAGGTAGCCTTATGGCTATAGAAACTGACATTCAAGACGCTTTTCGCATCATTCCCATTAATCCACAAGACTATCCTCTCTTGGAATTTCAATGAGACAGTTTATTTTTTTACGACTGTTGTTTGCCGGTGGGAGCTAGCAGCTCTTGTAAGATCTTTGAAAAGTTTAGTGCTGCACTTCAATGGATTATGGGAAATAAATTTGGGTTTTGGGCAATGTCTCACTGGGCGATTTATTTTTCATCGGCCCTAAAAACTCCTCTATTGCGCTGATATGCTAGCACGTCTTATGTTTTTATGCAAAGAGATCAACGTTCCCATTAAATTAGATAAAACGGTTCCACCGAGACCTAAAATTACAATCTACGGAATCGAAGTCGACTCAGTTGCCATGCAGTGTCGTTTGCCCTTCGAGAAATTAAAAAAAAAAATAGAAACAAACTAACATGGGCGAAAGATCGCCGGGCCATGACACTTAGAAAACTACAGTCTCCTTCATTCGTTAAGTCCAGAGTGAAGGCAGCAATAGTTTTTTTTTGGACCTCAACCCCTCACGTTACTCTGGCCATAGTTTTCGAATTGTGGCTGGAACCTGGGCAGCAGAAATTAGGCGCCCCGAAGCGGAAATTCGCACTATGGAAGATGGAACTCACAAGCCTCCCGCAATTACATCCGTATGTCGCATATGTCGGTCTGAGATTTCAGCAATTAGCTGGGGCAATAAAACGCCGTGTAGTTCGCAAACACGCCTGTCAGCAGAGGGCTGGGGCAAAATTACACTCATAAACGTTTCATCTACAAATCGACCTGGTTACCCTGTTGTTACACCTTATACACTAACACAGGCCTTTTAGCATGGCTGGGGCAGCACGACAGACAATACAGTCCAAAAATAATTACGGGTACCCTGTTGTACCTCGCAACACTTATTTCAGATTCAGTGAGTTTACTTCACTGCGGCTGGCTGGGGCTACGTAGTGAAAACTATTTTCCTCGATATTGTACTTTTGCAAAATCCATTAAGCCTTTAAAATGCCTGTCAGCAGTGGGCTGGGGCAGTTTACAGTAACACTATGTATATTAACTTTTATTTTATTTTTGTATTTATGGCAATGTAATAAACATATTTACTAATCGGGTCTGGGAGTTTTCTTCACTGAAAACGTGCCTGATAGCTGATAAGCATATTAATCTATGGTTATATGTGGACAATATCGATCCTGAAACTAAAAGGAATTACTATTTTGAATCCTGTGAACAGGTTACGATGGATGTAGAACGTGGATGTTGCTGGCGATGTGAGATAAATAAAGCAAAGAAGAAATGTACTCATTGCAATATTGCTGAGTATTGTGGAACTATTTGTCTGGATCGTGACAAGATCAGACATCAAGTAGAATGCGACATGTGGAATAGAAACAAAGAGTGTGCCAGATGTAAAAAGAAACTTAAATGCTCATTGGTAAGAATTATTAGTTTTGTAACAAGACGTTTTATTTAAATATATGAGGCATGTTGTGGCAAAATGGCTAAGTTGTAGCAAAAATTGAAATTCAAGTTATTGGTATTTGTAGATACCTGAGTATGTGATCTTTAAAATGAGGGGTCATACATTCAAATTGGACATTTCAAGCCAAAGTTATTGGAAAGTGAAAGTACAGTACTCTTAGAGTATTATTATAAACAGGATTTTGAGTAATAGCCTTTCAAATTATTTGTGCATACAGTACATTGTTGAATAGAATGAACTATGAACAATAACGTTAAATAAACAATTTTTTAACCACTTCCAGAACTAATACGTTGGGACATGATTAATAATAATAAGACATTAAACTGTTGATCTATAGTGAAAAACAAATTTGGATTTTTAGGCAGTTTTGAGCTCCCATAGTTTATAGCTCATTTACTCAATACTGGACTGTGCGACAACTTAACCATTTCGCCACAACAGAGGGCTCGATTTAGTACTAGCCCGGCATACAATGTCTAGTAAAAACCGCTCCGGGCTAGCCTATTTACTCCTCATGTTGCCCGGTTGTCTAGTGGAGAATTAGCAAGAAAAACATTTTCTTAAAAAAAAAAACGGAACTTTCGAGACCATCCCTGCATAAGAGGTACCGCAGCCCAGAGAGTACACTGTAGGTAGCTTTCAGCTATTCACATGCGTGAGTGTTGAATTATTAAGATGATCCCCAAGTCATTCACCAACCAAAATATAAATTTCATGATATAAAAGAAGTGCAATAATAAAATTCGGAATTTTCCCAATGCTTTAATAGTAATTTTTCTTTAAGAAAATGACGATACGCTATTGTATAATGAGGAATTGTCCATTACAATGACCATAATAATATCATTTTTAAAATAAGAATTCTTCGAACCCAATTACCAAGGAATAGGCCTAACTGAAGAGTTAATGTTTTGCTTTTCTTTTTTTTTTGTAGTGTTCTGCATGCAAAGAAATCACTTATTGCAGTCGAGAATGTCAACTCAAACATTGGCCAACTCACAAAGCTGAATGCAAACAAATTCGCCAACAAGTGAAAACGTTGGCCGAAAGTCACAGATTCCATCTTCAGAATTTTAATAAAATGCATAGCATAGATGGTTTCCCTTACTTTTTCGGGAACACTCTAGCTATCGATGTACTGAAACTAGGCCTCAATGAAGCAGAACCATCTTTAAAAAATGTTGCTTCTCAACTTGCAAGAGATTACAACATCTTATTCGCTGGTGTTGGAGACTTGCGAAATCTTCTGCTAACAACAGCATCGCTTCCAAACAACTTCACTGGTAACATCAGGTTTACCCTAAACGACATCGATCCATTTGTTTTAGCAAGAGGTGTACTGTTTCTATATATGATGATAACTCGGAGCTCAAGAAAATATATTGAGGCCTCAATCACGAATATATGGTATTCGATTCAACTCCCGGATGAAGATTTCCATCTCCTGATGTCAGCCCTCAATGAACTTATAGAACACACTGTCGAAACGCTGAAGGGTAGAACAAACAATCTTTTGGATGTAGAGGACAAAGATTTTGAAATGATGAAAGAGGTTTGGGGAAAGTGGAGAGAAATGGAATGTGAGACTGGAAAGCATAATTCCATTCATTTGTCTGCTCAGAGATCTAGCATGTTTGACAGAGATCCCGGTTCATCCGATGGTATATCTACTTACATTCATATGATTCCGAAAGAGTATCGCGTATCTGCAAAAGAATACTTTGAAAAAGGATTGTTTTTACCAAAATATGTCCTTAAGAGAAGGGAGTTAAAATATGATAACCCTACCCTAACAGGACGCCCAAGGTTGGCAGATAAAGGTATGCATGTTCCAACAAGACCAAAATGTTATAACTTCGTCTACTGCATCCGAGCTGATATATTACCATTCAATGGTTGGGATTACATCCAGGCAAAAAGTGTATCGCAACCCAACTCAATCGTTGATCTATTCCATACGTACATTGCCAGCATTATAAAATCTGCATTAATATTTTTTGGAAGAAATATGATCTATTCAAAGCTCATTCTCAAAAATTGTACAGATCTTTTTAAGTTATCTAATGCTAAGCCAGAATTCGACCGCATTATGACGTCTAACATTGCAGATTTCACTAACATCAAAGTACTGCTATCATCAATGCGCCCTCTTCTGAGCACAACAAACAAACATGCCGTACTTGTTACGGAATTATTAAACTGGACATGCACGTGCCCAGAGGCAGATTTGGGGAATCCACAAAATTCATTCAAGGTACACCACTTAGGATTGTCAGATAAAATGGTAAAAGACACAGGGCGCCGTGAGCTTGCAAATATACTTCAAGGTATGAAAGATTACTATGACGACACTACATTGTTCACTCGTTACTTGCGCATTTTGTTTCTTGCGATAACGGATAAACCGTCAGTGAAAGAAGAGGTTCCATTCTTTCTAAAAGCTTTTGACAATATTGAAGGTTTCCGCCTGAGAGATTTCACAAAAGAACTTAATAAGGTAATGCCATTTCGATATCGGTTGAACACAAGACCATGTAATCAATGTACTGGATTTGAGAGAAACTTAGAATGGCAACTGGTTTAACTGTGAACTACCAACAGATTTGAAGCACACAATTTTTAACCCAAAAGATAAACAAAACGATGAAAATTTTGTGAGATACAACTTGGTGGGTAGCGAAAGGCCAGGTTGAAAAGGATGACAAAGAGCCTATAAATTAGTGTCTAACGAATCCTAAATATTTGTAATTATTTAAGCTAAGATAAGATTCATTTTCTGTGATCTAAGTAAACCCTACTCAGCACCTATTGAGTCTCGGCCACTTCAGACACAGGTAGGTGCCTCCTATCCTGATTAAAGTTAATAAAACTCACTGGCATGGAAATAAAATAGTAATGTTTTGTACAATACGATTAATTAGAAACAGACAATTGAGTCAGGCTTATGATTTTTATTGGCCTGACTGTTTGAATTTCAATTGTGTTAGTTTAAGTTCTTTGTTTTGTTTAGCATTAAGTAAAAAATTATATTTCAAAATTGTGTTCGTGTATGCTTAGTAAATTTAAGCTTGCTTTTTGTTTGTAAAAACTGGGTGTTTTTTTTGGATGCACCACTATTGCGTGTGTCACCGCTCTTAAGATGTTATTCCTAATAAATAAATTGATTGATTGATTGAGTCTTCTATAGGGCTTTAAAAACTGTAAGTGAAGGAGATTAACGAATGATTTGATTTTGATTTGATTTGATTTGATTTATTCGCATCTCATAAAAAATACAATCATTAAAACGATTCACTAAGTAAAAAGCATAAAATTCATTAGTTGAACAATGAACAAAGGCAATGAGTTTCACAACTCAGCTGCAGCAGTGATCATAACGGCTCTCCACATGACTTCAATCTCCATGATGGACAGTCAAGTGTAGTAGGTTCGGAGAAAAAAACGTGGTTACTTTAGAAATACATGGTGATAGATGATGAATTGATGTAAAAAAAAAACAACTGAAGAACTACGGTATAAAACAGCATTCTCAATAGTTTAGTAAATGCAAAGTGATAGAAAAGTAAATTAAGGCTAACTGATTTTATATACATATGGATGCAAAAAATAGAAACTTTATTGTTATTCATGTGTTAAGTAAAATAATTTATGATGATGATGGCTAGGGCCAATGATAAAATGATGATCAAGTTATTATTTATCATTAAAATCATAATAAAAATCGTAATCGTGTTGGTAAAGATGATTAGCACAGTGTGGCTAGTAAAAACTGTATATATTAGGCCTAATGAATCATGGACGTGCAGTTTTAAACTGTTTGTCTACACTTATTATTTTTAAGCTTTCATTTATGATTGTTGAGAAAAAAAAAATATTTTAAGATTTCAGTTCTGATTATGCTCTGTTTTATTGGCCCAAACTTTTCAATTAGTGTAACATTGGGGCTCTTCAGAGAAAATTTAAAAAAAAAATGAACACTGAGTAAAGCAACTTATACAAACGCATAAAAGTAAATAACGTCAGTTATTATAATTTGTGTGGTAATTCACAAATTTGAACCTAGCAAATGGAATAGCAAACTGGCTACTCACTATGTATTTGTACCTGATGAGTGTGGGCAGCTTTTGACAACTGTCCATACAAAACAAGCTTGTATAGTAATAAATGCATATGGATTTTTTTCCAAGTTTCTCTACTTTGTTCGTATATATATATATATATATACATATATATATATATATATATAT
>NW_022720008.1:8772-11041 GCF_011630105.1 Anneissia japonica | reverse complement strand
CCCTGGAGCTATACAATATGGACGTTTCAGCTAAACTCCGCCCCTTGGATAATGTTGCTAAGGTCCTATCACAAAACGACAGGTTAAAACATACGCAAATACGTGTTCTTGTGGGACAACGTGTGCTTATTAGACACGCGCGTACTTCTGGTCCTGTTCTGATTGGTCACTTGGTAAGTTTGATTGACACTCTAGAAAGGTCCATTGTATCATCTCCATGCTGATACAGCAACGTTGTCTGCATGATGCTGCAAGTGTGCGCCATTGTATCAAAAACAAGTGCCTATCATTTTGCGGTCAAAATTAATGAGATCATTTTCATCAAGGTAATAATCCATTGATCTTGAAATTGCTCTTTAAAAGTTAGTTTGAATCCGTGTATAAATAAGTATGGAGGAAATAAAAAACATAATCTTAGTTTAACATACTTATTGCTTTGGCCTACACATATTTTATTGATTCGTTTTATACCCATATTTGGCTGCATCGGTTACCGTAATATTCCGGCAATAGTAATCATTATACAGCTAAGATCAGCTTAACTGGGATTATATTATTTCTGGTAAGGAGCTTTAGTTGATTATCACGTCTATCTTTACCTCTCACTTTTACCTTCGTACTGCCATTTTATAGAACCAAAATATTGGTGTATCCAAGGGGCGGGGCTTGTCCGAATGATTTCAATGACTTTTTGAATTTTCGTTTTCCGCAATCGTCATAAGTAGGCCCCTATATAAAAGAACCCATCGTAGCGATTTGACTTAATTCCAACTCCAGAAACAGGTACGTTTACAGCCGGTTTTCTATTGATGAAAATGGTGGTTTTCAAGGGTGCGTCGATTGTTGTTTTTGGCCTATGTCTGCTTCTTCTCAACAAAACAAAGGTAAGCAATTGTAAAAATCCCCAAATTAATGTTAAAATGTATATTTCGAATTTGTTAGCATTCACTGAATGTTTGTAATTAAAGTTATCGAGGTTTGCTTATCATTGTATTGTGGGCCAAATAGTAATAATAATAATAATAATAATAATAATAATAATAATAATAATAATAATAATAATAATAATAATAATAGCTAGACTTACTATATCTCTTTGAACAACAGAACATATGGCTTTTCCCCATTGCTCAATGAGAAATGAAGTTAAAATTGCAGCAAAAAAAAAAGTCGTTGAAAGGTATGAAGTAAAAAAAAAAACACAAAACCAATATACTGTAATTTTAATAAAGTGAAAAAATGAAGTGGAAAAAAAAAAAAAAACGACAACCAAGTACACTGCGACGTTATTAGTGACACTTGAACTATGTTTGCAATGGTAATAGTGAGGTACATCGTGATCCATAACCATTGCGCGTTATATAGGCCAACCTTTGCAGGCGAATGCATTTTCAGTTCATAGCGATTTAATGACTGAAAGCAAAATTGTTCATGCATAGAATTGCGTTTAAATAATTTAATCAACTGTCAACAAAAAATCTTTAAATGATCCTCATATCCACACCCTACTGCAGATCGTCACCAAAATTGGAACTTTTTTTACTTTTCACTATGAAAAACTATTTTTCAAATGTAATTTTTGTCAATCTATAACTGGGACGTAAGCAATTTAAATGACCCTCAATTTACACCTTATCCTGGATCTTCCCCTACACATAATAATACCTTCCTTGTAATTTGGTCTGGGACGTTTTCCTTTAAATGGTTCTCATATTCCCACCGCACGCCGGATCATCACAAAATTTCAGCCATTTTTTTTACTGCATCTATACAAACTATTTTAAACCCAAACTTTTTATAGATACTTAAGTCTGGGAACTCAAAAACTTAAATGACTCTCTAATGTACAAAATTGAAATGATCCTCCCATTTACACCCTCGATTGATTCGTCGCAAGCACATAATTTCTTCCTTGTAACCTTGTTAAACTTTTTCCGAATGTTTTATTCAGATCTGTTGATCTGTTTTTGAAATAGTGGTCTGGAACGTTTTCCATTAAATGGTCCACACCATACTGGGAATCGTCACAAAAATTTAATCATTTTTTACAAGCCATTTACAAAGTATTATGTTTCATTTAGACCCGTTGGTTTTTTTGAAGAGATATTTATGTCTGGGTCCTCAAAAATTGAAAAGACCCTCAAATTTACACCCTTCACTGGATCGTCACTAATACATAAACATTTCTTCCTTGTACCTTGATTAAACTTTTCTCGTAAGTTTCATTCAGATCAACTGACCAGTTTTTGAAATATCCGATGTAGACTGT
>NW_022720008.1:4257-7651 GCF_011630105.1 Anneissia japonica | reverse complement strand
ATATATATGTGTATGTATATATACATATATAGCCTATATATATATATATATATATATATATATATATATAAGTTATATATGTATATATATATATACATATAGGTAAGATTTTTTAGAGATGATAGTGGAATTATTTCAGGGCACCTAGCGGTCCATATTCTCACAATTCAATGGGGCTTAGGTGTTGTGGACTCACGCACCCCCTACCGCCAAATCCTGCATCCGCCTAAGCGCCATAATGGAGCAATCGTTAAGCTAGGTCCCCACATTGATTCAATTTATTATTGTTGAAAGCACGCTATATACACTGATGTCTTCTCATATCCTTCCACCTTCCATATTTAATACCAGGTTATGTTGGTGGAGGCTGGTATAACCATAAAGGTGCTGGAACAAACTCATTATGTTTACCAGAAACACCTGAATATGATAAAGATTTGATAACTAACGCAGTTGATTGGCGGTCTTTGATATACGGTGCTGAATTTGGCGGAAACTTACAAAACTATGACCTCGTGTGTGCGGTGTGCCTTGTGCGTGGCAGATCAACCACTTTGATGATTCCTGCTAAACTCACCTGTCCTTCAGGCTGGACCAAAGAATATGGCGGTTTATTGATGGGAAGTTACAAGAATTATAATGCTCATGATTATATTTGCGTTGATAAAAATACTCAGGGGCGACCTGGTTCTGCTGCGGACAAGAACGGTGCGATATTTCAACCTACTCAAGGAAAATGCGGCTCGCTCCCTTGCCCACCGTACGTTGATGGGAATGAGTTAGCGTGCGTTGTATGTTCCCGTTAATAATTTATGGCGTAGGTAGGCTATTATGTTTTTTCGGCAGCCTTTATGATGTTCTGCCAAAAATTTATATGCTCTATATATTATGCCTAACAGATGATTTTTAAATTTATTTTAAACTTTTCGGAATAATTAATGTTTTTTGCACTTCCCGAAGATACTTAAATTCGTTTGCCGATGTTCTTACACTTCTTCATTTTACTAAGGTCTCCTGCTCATGGTAATTTAAAAGTACCGTACACAGCAAAAGTAATCATTGGCACTTGAAGATAACTAATAAAATATATACATTGGTATTTTTCATTTGAAAAAGGAAATGTTGTAGGCCTATGTGGGTGGCATAGATATTGGTGTAAGGAGATGAGTTTAGAATGAAATTTTGTGTCTAAATAAAGTTTGCATTTTTAAAAAGTATTGTCTTTCATTGCACATTCTTCCTGGATCTCTTCACAAAGAGTACATATTTCGGATAGTGCCTTTCTAAATACGTTATTAGTTTTAATTTTAATTGTCTTAGTCATCCTGGCACTGCAAACATGTTTGAAATATAATTTAATAAAAATCAAAATATATCACAATAATTTTCTTTGGGCGAAGCCTTTCAATCCGTCTCTGGATACCACGGACCGAGAGCCCAACACAAAGATGAGAACTTATTATCGAGACATATACATACCGTATTTATTCGAGTAAACGCCCCTGGCATTTATAGTTTACAAAGATTTTTGAGAGGGTGTTTATTCGAGGGATGCGTTTATTATTATATTTTTTTTGTTAAAATTAATAAGAATATACTTAAGTAAACGCTCCTTCATTTCACTGTAAACTCAACACATAATTACTATCAACATGTGTTATTGCGTGATCGTAAAGACTTACTGACTCTAAACAGATTAGAGTACAAAATTATGTGTCCTCCTTCAGATTAGTTTACAAACATGTGGGTCGTGGTGGTGGGTGTGTGTGTGTGTGTGTGTGGTGGTGGGTGTGTGTGTGTGCGGGGGGGGGGAGTTATTTAAGAGAAAAAAATTAATTAAACTCGGCGGCGTTTATTCCAAATGAGGCTCTAAATGGGGCGTTTATTCGAGGAGGCGTGTATTCAAAGCGGTTTATTCGAATATATACAGAATTCACTATAATATTTGGCTTGCGACATTCAGTGGCGTATTTAGGGGTAGCACATGCCCCCAAAAAAGATTGCTCTCCCAGTAGCCTCTTCTTTCTGAATATTTGAAGCATAGAAACCTGGAATCACCATATTTTGCCAAGTAGCGCCCCTCACTAAATTATTGAACCCTCCCAGTTCAGGATTCCCCACCACTACCTTCAGCCCTTCCCCATTATAATATTCATAAGACACGTCGGTGGTGACATTCTTCTTTATTATACACGATTACAAAATAAGTAATAAAAAGTTGAAATATGGATTATTGTTTAGATGGCAAATGAAATTATGCATAGCACTTAGCGATTTAAAACGATTTTAGTGTCGTAGGCTGTGATTTGAACACAGACACACTAGTACAACGATATGGCTGCTGATCTCTATGTTTTTATTCTTCAACCCAACTTGAATTCCAACACAATCGAATCACGAGTCTCAAGTAAAACATATGAAACAAAAGAAAAACCCCTGCAATAAACAAACAACTCATTGCAGTCATGTAATTTACTTAGTCATGTAAAATCACAGCATCAAATAATATTAATAATATCACTATTAATATCACATTAATAATATCATCATAACAACAGTGGTATATAGGCTGCTTTTGAATCTAATCATCAGGCATAATACTCCAAACATATGCTACTGTCTGTTATTCATAGCATTCAAACCACCAACAAATAATATAATTTCAATGTAAATATAAAAAAATAGCTATTATCAAGTATAACTTGGCTATCCTGACTTACCCAACAGAGGTATGACAGACTACAATACTTCACGTTCTCCTTGACCTTACAATAGAGTACCAGACTTTAACAGTTTCTCTTCACCTCATAGGACTTACAGAAATCTTTGATAAAATATACATAACGTCTTTAACAACTCACCTAAATACACATTCTAATATAATCACGCTATATTCCTATGCGACACAATAATTAACTATAAGCTTAGACCAACTCATTAATCGTTACACACTAGCTCCATGGGCGCAGCCATCTTATTCACTTTGTTTACATATAGCGCCACCATCGGCCGCTCATCGACTCTACTTTCTTAAAGGATAACTGCGAGAGCAACCATGTTCTACAACACCGGACACCCCGTATTCTAAACTTAAACATAATTTATCTTTGTTCTAATAAGTTGCATAATGGATAAAACAACATCGTAACTGATTAACAATAATTTTAACAATATAATATGATAAACCTTCAATTTCTACGCAGTAGCCATAAACAATGAAATCATATTATACTTTGAAAGAGTCTCAGCTTGCCTACGACGGCCTAGCTGCACCCTAACGCAAGGTGACCTACATTATGATGACAGTTCAACACGAAGTTAGGCTTCGGATGAGGGATGCCATCAAAACAAAACGTCCCTAAATACACATAACCTCATCTAGCCTAACAATATT
>NW_022720008.1:0-4086 GCF_011630105.1 Anneissia japonica | reverse complement strand
GTGAGATACAAAGTGGCTGTCTCTTATATACATCTAGATGTGTATAAGAGACAGATATATTCAGTTTACATTAGTTTAAAAGTGTAAGGTTGAAAAATGTGGGCCTCTTGGAATTTGAGAGGAAAGGGGAGAAGAGGGTGCGACCGCACTTTCTGCATCTCGCCTGCCTACGGGAGCTTATTTTCCTGATAAACCAGAAGAATGTCCTTTACAGCCTAAAAACACACTTCACCTGTAAGATCTCGTGTCTACTCATAATAAACATGTCTATGATTAAGATCTAACTTTTTAATCTGCTACGTCATGTAGAAGAGGCAGAAGAATTCCATCTGTTTTTAACCGAGTTGTGAAGAAAAACCAATTAGATAGATGAAACTTTATCAGAAATGACTTCAACAAAAGCTCTAGTAAGTGACCTCGATATTAACGTCACTAATTTTAACCTACTTTATATAAATTACTGCATTATATTGCTCTCCTTTATGATAATGAAAGTGTTGGTGTCTGTTCATTTTATATATTATATAGTTTTAAAAACAGTTTGTAGTGACAACGGCAAGTCAATATCAGCCAATTGTGTCTTAAAAGGATAGCTATTTGTACCAGTACGGTGCCATAGCTCAACTCAAACTACCAATATTGGGCGTTTGTCGATTTTTGGTAACAGATTTAACTCTAAATTTGGGTGGGGTTTAAACATTTCTCAGTTTTCCATATTGGTCCTCGTTTTATTAAAGTAAGTTTTAGTTTCTTTTAATAGTTTTTTTTGTCTTGCGGGCCAGAAAAAATTGCCAAATTTGGCCCGCAGACCCCAGCTATGACGATCTAGTGTAGCAAGCCATTCATATTATAGACTCTTTTTGAACGTCTAAACAGTAATATTAAAACTAAGAAACAGATATCATAAAATATAGTCTTTTATTTTTGCATAAGTTATCAAGAGCTAATTTGCAAAAAACAATATAATATAGTACGGTACTATGGATCTTGGGGGTAGTGACATACTCCACACTAAGGTCCATGTGACAAACATACACAACCCTAATCAAACTATGCATCTAAGGGTAGGGACGTTACTTTTTAGTTAAATGGATCGTGGAGGATATTAATGTTAGTTTAGATTCCAGACAATTTGGAAGTAGGAAGAAATCATAGACATTCATTACCTTATAAGCCTAATTGACGCAGTCCTTAAAGATCTTGAATGTGGTGGAACCTATGTTAATCTGTGTGGAATTTATTTCACCGAGGCTTTTGATCTCGTAGACCATTCCATTCTTATAATTAAGAAGTTAATTGACATCGGGGTGAGGTCGTCTATAATTCCTACCATCTTCAGCTTCCTCACTGATCGTACCATGAATACCATGCATGCCGGACTTCTAGTAAGATCACTCGTGGCGTCCCGCAAGGGACAAATCTTAGCCCTGTGTTATTCTTGGTGCGCATTAGTGATGCATGTATCGGAAGCTGAAGAAGGTGGAAATACGTAGACGACCTCACCCTGGGAGAGGTTGTTAATAAAGGAGCAAGACCTTCAATGCAGAAGATGCTTAATGATCTTAATGATTGGTGCAATGAGAACAACATGACCCCAAAGCCTTCTAAGTGCCATATGACTGAAAGTCACAGACTCCATCTTCAGAATTTTAATGAAATGCATACGATAGATGATTTCCCTTACTTTTCGGGAACACTCTAGCTATCGATGTACTGAAACTAGGTCTCAATGAAGCTGAACCATCTTCAAAAAATGTTGCTTCTCAACTTGCAAAAGATTACAACATCTTATTCGCTGGTGTTGGAGACTTGCGAAATCTTCTGCTAACAACAGCATCGCTGGAAAGGAAATAGAATAATAGTACTAATTTAAAATAAGTGATAAATATGTCAATAGTAACAAAACAATATTTATGTTCAAAGAAATCATGGAACAAATAAAAGTGGGACGACCCCACAAAAGAGAAAAAAAACAACAGCATCGCTTCCAAGCAACTTCACTGGTAACATCAGGTTTACACTAAACGTCATCGATCCATTTGTTTTAGCAAGAGGTGTACTGTTCCTATATATGATGATAACTTGGAGCTCAACAAAATATATTGAGGCCTCAATCACGAATATATGGTATTCGATTCAACTCCCGGATGAAGATTTCCATCTCCTGATGTCAGCCCTCAATGAACTTATAGAACACACTGTCGAAACGCTGAAAGGTAAAACAAACAATCATCTGGATATAGAGGAGAAAGATTTTGAAATGATGAAAGAGGTTTGGGGAAAGTGGAGAGAAATGGAATGCGAGACTGGAAAGCATAATTCCATTCATTTGTCTGCTCAGAGATCCGGCATGTTTGACAGAGATCCCGGTTCATCCGATGGTATATCAACTTACATTCATATGATTCCGAAAGAGTATCGCGTATCTGCAAAAGAATACTTTGAAAAAGGATTGTTTTTACCAAAATATGTCCTTAAGAGAAGGGAGTTAAAATATGATAACCCTACCCTAACTGGACACCCAAGGTTTGCGGATAAAGGTATGCATGTTCCAACAAGACCAAAATGTTATAACTTCGTCTACTGCATCCGAGCTGATATATTACCATTCAATGGTTGGGATTACATCCAGGCAAAAAGTGTATCGCAACCCAACTCAATCGTTGATTTATTCCATACGTACATTGCCAGCATTATAAAGTCTGCATCAATATTTTTTCGAAGAAATATGATCTATTCAAAGCCCATTCTCAAAAATTGTACAGATCTTTTCAAGTTATCCAATGCTAAGCCAGAATTCGACCGCATTATGACGTCAAACATTTCAGATTTCACTAACATCAAAGTACTGCTATCATCAATGCGCCCTCTTCTAAGCACAACAAACAAACATGCCGTACTTGTTACAGAATTACTGAACTGGACATACACGTGTCCAGAGGCAGATTTGGGGAATCTACAAAATTCATTCAAGATACACCGCTTAGGATTGTCAGACAAAATGGTAAAAGACACAGGGCGCCGTGAGCTTGAAAATATGCTTCAAGGTATGAAAGATTACTATGACGACACTACGTTGTTCACTCGTTACTTGCGCATTTTGTTTCTTGCGATAACTGATAAACCGTCAGTGAAAGAAGAGGTTCCACTCTTTCTAAAAGCTTTTGACAATATTGAAGGTTTCCGCCTGAGAGATTTCACAAAAGAACTTAATAAGGTAATGCCATTTAAGATATCGGTTGAACACAAGGCCATGTAATCAATGTACTGGATTTGAGAGAAATTTAGAATGGCAACTGGTTTAAATGTGAACTACCAACAAATTAGAAGCACATAAACTTTAACCCAAAAGATTTTTTTTTTAATGAAAATTTTGTGAGATACAAAGTGGTGGGTAGCAAAAGGCCAGGTAGAAAAGGATGACAAAGAGCCAATAAATTAGTGTGTAACGAATCCTAAATTTTTGTAATTATTTAAGCTAATATACGATTCCTTTTCTGTGACCTAAGTAAACCCTACTCAGCACCTATTGAGTCTCGGCCATCTCGGACACAGGTAGGAGCCTCCTATCCTGATTAAAGTTAATAAAACTCACTGGCATGGAAATAAAATAGTAATGTTTTGTACAATACGATTAATTAGAAACAGACAATTGAGTCAGGCTTATGATTTTTATTGGCCTGACTGTTTGAATTTTAATTGTGTTAGTCCTTTGTTTTGTTTAGCATTAAGTAAAAAATTTTATTTCAAAATTGTGTTTATGTATGCTGAGTATTTTAAGCTTGCTTTTTGTTTGTAAAAACTGTTTTTTTCTTTTTTGGATGCACCACTTTTGTGTGTGTCACCGCTCTTAAGATGTTATTCCTAATAAATAAATTGATTGATTGATTGAGTCTTCTATAGGGCTTTAAAAACGGTAAGTGAAGGAGATTAACGAATGATTTGATTTTGATTTGATTTGATTTGATTTATTCGCATCTCATAAAAAATACAATCATTAATACGATTCACAAAGTAAAAAGCATAAAATTCATTAGTTGAACAATGAAGAAAGGCAATGAGTTTCGCAACTCAGCTGCAGCAGTG
>NW_022720007.1:0-968 GCF_011630105.1 Anneissia japonica | reverse complement strand
ACATATATACATAATATATATGTTATATATACATTTGATTTCCTATAGATACTCCAGTGGCGCAGTTGATGGTTTGATGTAAGGGAACCATAGACACCATTATCACTCTATCTCTTTGTCTGGTGCACTATTCGTCATATCATGTAGACATCCTACTTTCTATAATAAGTGACCCGTACCTGTATTATCGGATTTACCCACGGATGTCATTCGATCACTTCTAAACAATCCGATCGATTTTAAAGTAATCTTTAACATAATATTATCTTGAATGTGTTCTGAAACACCAATCTGTTGGATACGATTTTGATGTAGTTTACTCATCCTCTGTACCACAGTAATGAGGCGCCAAATCTAATTCGACCATACTAACTGGATAATATGAAATTAATGGTTGCTAATTTTAGGTATAATACATAAGTATTATAGGAAAAATGAAGTTATTCAAAATCAATGACGTTAAACACGCATATGGGATGACATTAGAAGAAACTCACAATTTGAAGTACAGTACAAAGGGCAAAATACAAACAATCTTTGATAATCTGGTCAGAACATAAGGGTAGTCTCGTGTAGGCTATGCATTTCATTTTCATTGACTACTGCTCTACATTTACGTACACGTGGACAATACTTAATAATGTCTTTTTGTTTCTTTACAACGATAAATGCTCTTATTGTATCTATAGCAACAAAGATTCGTTTCCAAAATATAGGTAAAGAACATCAACTGTTATTTTTTCTCTCCTCTTTCAGTAATTTCTTTTCCATTACACATCATTAAACATATATTACAACACACGATTTACTATAATTACCTTATATTGATTCCCTATCCGTGTATATTTGGTTTTACACTAATATCTTTTTTTAATATTAATTTATTAAAATTTATTTATTATGGCAAATATCAGTATATACAATTTATATATTTCTATAATTTAGTATTGAGTGTTTTCATTATCTGT
>NW_022720006.1:0-930 GCF_011630105.1 Anneissia japonica | reverse complement strand
AAGTTGATTTTTTTTTATCCAATCAACTGGTTGTACATTTTACTTGTTCTAATTGGTTAATACCGTTTTTATACTATAGGCCTATGATGATGCTGATCTTCCAAGTTTATTAAATTTAACGATGATAAAGTTAGCATAAGCTTTCGAAATATCCGTTCTATTTTATAATAAATTTTGGTTTCGCAAGTCAACTTTTATTGTAGGTTTCGTTGAAATCACTGACATGTTTTTTTTTCTCTCCGACCGAAATGACCTATTCACCATTTTGTAATGTTACATTATGTTCATCTTGTATTGATATATGTTTTCTTTTGCCACTAGAACATATGGTTCTTTTCATGTGCATGTCGTTGTCCTATATTGCTTTATTCTAAAATATTTTTTACTACACATTAATACGCTTATTTTATTTTATGATTTTTATTTGTTTAAATTGTTAGGTCTATCTTTATATTATTCGAATTTAAAAGTACTGTATTCCGTTTGATATTTATTGTTAGTCATCAGTGGAAGAGTTTTGGGGGTTATATTGCCTATTATTGGGATCCAGTGCTCTGTCCCGGGAAACTTCAGAGTTTTAGCCATTTTAATTTCCTAGGCCTACCTAAATTATTTCACATGTGGTTAGTGATTTTTGGCTGTTGCTACCCGCATGGATCCACCCACTAATTAATGAAAGCGTACTGTTCTGATATTGTACAGTAGGCCTATTTGCTTATACGGTATCGGTTTAAACAGAATTTTTTTAATGCGACTTTGTTGATTATATTTTCCATTGCCTTAAATGAAGACTATATAAGTTTAAAGTTGGAAGGGCGTTGCCTGTCTTTTGTCGTATTTGGAGTTATGATATCGTCTTTATGTTGCTATAAATAAAAAAAATATGTATTCAAGAATAACATTTAGAACTAAGATACATATTTTAAGTTC
>NW_022720005.1:0-596 GCF_011630105.1 Anneissia japonica | reverse complement strand
GTGAATCTTCATCTCGGATCAACTGATGAAAATAGGCAAAGTAGGGGCATTACTACAATGTACCATTAGACTAATGTTTACTTCTGGATGCAATGTTGTAACGTCTCAAAATGCCCTTTTGCCTGAATACTGTAAAGAGGGTGTACTTCAATTCAGCTGCACAGATGATTACACCGATTTATGCAAAAGCTCATAAAATGAAGGAACAGAGTTATTAAGTGGCACTACAGTGTCTAGGTAGTTTAGTACTAAATGCAGTAATAAGTGTAATGTGTATTTAGTCAAAAAAATCATCTGTTCACAAGCAATACAGAACTACACATCTAGATGTGTATAAATAGAAAGTTTAGTCCTGAGTCAACAACCTTGACATAAAATAAAATGTTATTCAACACTTGATGACAAATAAACACCCTCCCTCCACCCCCTATTTTTTTTATAAAGTACTTTTTTCCTGGATAGAGTCTCATTGAGATCAGACCATTGTAATAAATGTAAACAATGGTATTGTTTGCTAATACAGTTGAATAACTATGATAGCTTTTGCATGCTTCGTCAAACTCAAATCTCTATACTGTAGAGTTTTTTTCTGTATC
>NW_022720004.1:0-1016 GCF_011630105.1 Anneissia japonica | reverse complement strand
ATATATATATATACATATATATGTATATGTGTATATATGTATACACCCCATTCCTGCCGAATTCTGTACATTTGTATTCACAGGAACATGAATGTAGATTTAAAAAGTTGGGATTTCTTGTGTCCAATTTTTCAATAAAGCCAGAGTCAAGCATGGCCCACAGAACAAACATTAATTTTCAGGACAGAAAAATACCTGGAAATTTTGAATATTTATTTGAGAATTCAGAAGGAGTGATATGGGTTTGAAAGTAATCAATGTGCGTATCAACAAAATATTCGTGATTTTATTTTATTTTTTTTTTAAATTTAAATCTGCCTACAATGAACAAAAACAAAGAAGTTGGTAAGGGCTCCCGAGGATGGGCAAGAGTATTAGACCATGGGTTGAGGATCGAAAACGTTCAATTCTGTGACCCACCAATCCGGGCTACCTGGCTTTTGCACAAAAATGTCAATACTATTAAATTGTAACATAATTCGATTGTCGGCAATCATGAATTTGGGGAAACTGTAACCAAAAATGAGAATTTATATCAAAAGTTGCTACGTAACTATAGCCAATCAGAAGACGACTAACAATGAAGTTTGGCATAGCTGCAAGGCCCTCAGCCAATCACAAACTACCTTCTATGCCGTTTGTCCAATGTAAATAGTAAACAACACACTCCACTTGCAAGTATGGCGTTGGACAGAAGTTCTCAAATGATAAATCTGAGCCGGTTTCAGGCATATTTTTGTGATACATGTTGTAAGAACCTAGAGTATGGTTGTGTCATTAAGCGTAAACAGCTTAAAAAAATTTAAGGATGTGCAACTCTGTGGAAAACAACAAATACGAGTCCTCAGTAAGGCCTATTAAGTTTCCGTCGAAGCTGATGAATAGCCTACATATATAACGAAGGGTATCTCAGGGATGGTGGTGCAAGTAGTAGTAGTCAAAATTGCACCAAATCTGTTTAAAGGTACGTGTGTGGTTACATATAACGTTAAAAATGGTATGGTATGTTTTACTTA
>NW_022720003.1:0-576 GCF_011630105.1 Anneissia japonica | reverse complement strand
AAAAAAAAAAAAAAAAAAACATTTTTAAAGAAATTTGGGAATGAGATGATTAATTTTCCGTTTTAAGAAATGTAATGTTTTAAGAAATGTGTGTTCCTCATGTATATTCACGTTATATATTTACAAAACAAAAAAAAGTAAGATTTCCATACCGAATGAAACCTTGCCTCTGTAAACCAGAACCAGCATGTAAGGCTGTATTAGAGTCCCGCACACCTAGAGGTGGAGGCGGCTGAAGGCCTCTGAAACGGTTGGTATATTATATTTTATATTGGAATAATTAAAAAAAAGTAGACAAAACAGTTCAGAATTGACTAATGGAATCATACAACTACCAGCATTATAATGGCCTTAAAGCCTAAACTTACTCTAATTTATGTCACTAAAAGAACGAAGAGTGGTAATGTATTTTCTGTTAATAGAATACATGAATCATTCTAACCTAGAAATTCAGCAAATACAAGATATCAATGTCATAAACTCACCTAATGTCTATTTGCAATTAGCATGTGTCGGAACAATATCAAAAGGTATTACTGGTAACAATTTATAAACATTTGAATGTGACGGGCAACA
>NW_022720002.1:0-780 GCF_011630105.1 Anneissia japonica | reverse complement strand
CATTGTTTGTATATTGTCTGTACAAGCCATGCACCACTGTCTGCTTTAAGGTAGACAAGGTTTAACGCGAAGGCTTCGATCGATGCCAGCATCATGTTTATTATCATGTAATTTTATAATACTAATAATAATTCTGGATTTATATAGCGCCTCCCGTTGACACAACCTCGAAGCGCTTGAACATTATTACCCCCGGATCACTGGATCAAGCACATATGGAACACACACTCAAGCCCCATAGGGAAATTCCATAATGTTGCAGCCATGTGTTCCTCATAGTAAATTTAGGCTAATGTATTACATTTCAGAATAAACTGAGTCAATTAAATCACTGGTTTTATTTTTGCACTGATTCAAATACCAGGCCCATACAATTAGAGCTGAAAACTAGACGCAGGGTTCCCGGAACGCCGCCCTCAGCGGCGAGTGCGAAGCACAACTCAGGGTCAAAAGTGGAACGTGAAATTTGGATATGGTTTTGTAGTCAGATTTGCGAGAAAAACTTCAGCTACCCATATTTCTCGACTGAGACGACAGTGGGAGATGGCAAGGAGATTGAGCAACCCTTCATTCATATTAAGGGAATTTACGCCCAGAAACTTTGTAGTTATTAATATTTTGGTTATAATAGAAAATATTCATTTTTTGGTGACGTCACACTCACGTTAGTTCGCATGCATACGTCATAAGCTAGCTACGTCACCTTTTCCTGGTGAGGCAAACTTTCCCGGCGTGCTTTTTTCATGGATAAACAAACACCAGTGCTTTGCACATGGATGC
>NW_022720001.1:0-619 GCF_011630105.1 Anneissia japonica | reverse complement strand
TGATGGCGCTTTTTAAAATGGCCGCCAAAATTAAATAACAATTTAACAGCAGCTTCAATACCCTAAATAATTTTTTTTTCATTTAAAAAACATGAACGTAATAACTGCTGTTGACTTTTTAAACCTAAAACATATTTTAGGGGTGCAAGCTAACTCACTTTTGAAAATGTAAGTAAAAATGCCCCCTTATATTAGCCCTTATCTGTTTTAAAGAATGGAAAATATCACCAGAATGCTAAATAAATTCCAGCTTCCTTACAAATATCCGCTTGTTTTTCATTATTTCTGTGTGCTATACAAGGTATTCCAGACAACTACCACAATTTTCATGTATGAAAAAGGCATCAATTTATTTACTACAATATTTGTCTTGTAGTGTTTAACTGTGTAGCCCTATGTTGAGCAATAATCCTCAGGTATCGATTTTATCACTGCAATCTGAAAGTCTTCGTATTTATCGTATGAACAATTCTTTTACTTCCACGGGAATTTGTTTATTCCATCTGTTCCATCAACTTTTTTTATTGACAGTCATTTACCTCTGCTTATTTTCATTCTTGAACAATTGAGTTTGCTAAGTATCTGAAGCTCGAAATTCTGCTAACATGGTGGCAACAAT
>NW_022720000.1:0-772 GCF_011630105.1 Anneissia japonica | reverse complement strand
AGTTAAAGATATCAAAACTATAATAATTTAATGTCCCACAGCATGTTCTTGAGGGCTTCCATCGGTTTCGAGAAGTAATAATGCATGTGCCGGAGATCTCTAGTCGCCTCATGCAGTCCGAGAGTCATTCGGTAACAGACGTGGATGTCGCCGACGTTGCGAACGGCCAACAACAGATTTCTGATGGTGTCCATAGTCAAAAGAATGGTCTTCTCGTCGTTCGAATCGGGATTGATGGCGTCACGCCATCTTCTGAGATTGCAAACGGCGAATTCCAAATCGATGAGATTCTTAGCGGTCTCCCTGTACATACGCTTACGTGTTTTTGTAGCCAAATCGAAGGATTTCCGGCCGACTTCCTGATTTCGGTGGATGCCCAAAGCAACGTTGAGAATGGCATCGGGTTCGTCTCCTTCGTATCTGAAGATGTGTAGATAGTTGGGATACGTCGCCCTGGCTCTTCGCAGAGATTCGATGCAGGCGTTCATGTCGGCCGGGGAGTCGGCTTTCTCCAGGTCGGCCATCAGGATGTCGGCGAATTCTAGAGGAGAGGAATCCGGGTGTCGCCCTATCTCGTCGTGCTCGACGCCACGAACGAGACTGCGAGTGCGATAGTACAGACTTTTGATTCTGTAAATATCGTCCTCCCTGCTCAACCTCTTTCTCTCCGCTATCTTTTCATTCAGCAACTCCTGTTCGGCGATGGATTCGAAGCCGCACGGACGCCGTTGGACGATCACCCTCCTGTTTCTGACTATCGGTTCCTGGTCGG
>NW_022719999.1:0-600 GCF_011630105.1 Anneissia japonica | reverse complement strand
ATCAACTTGTATTGGTAGCGTACTTTCGACTGCCAATATATTTGCCACTTCAGCTGCAGGCTCAGCTACTAACCCCACCTCCTCCAAATCTCCATGGACAGTGGCACCATGGAAAAGAGTTCCTAAAGATGCAGTACTCGAAATTACTACTTCGTTGTCTGTTTCATTGTGTACGACAACTGGAAATCGACCTCCGTCGACTTTTACTAGGCATGGAGGTACAACAACTCCAGTTGGGACGCCCCCATCTTTATCTGGTTCTAGCATAGCCTCAAACGGTTCTCCCCCTGGTCCACAGCGACCACGTCCCTCAATTACAACAGCTTGGCGAGCTGAGATCACAACATTTTCCTCCTTCTCCATATACGCATTTCCTATCTTCCCATCATCCTTGCCAAAACACATTTTTTCATTTACTGCATGCAACGCTTTTTGCCATGCAGGCTCTGGTGTCGGCCATGCTATCTTGTGTAAGTGCTGTCGCTTCTCGGTACTGATGAGCCTTTCCCAGCATTGTTGGAGGACATTCATTCAAAAGATCCCGCCTACATTTGTCCTACGCCAATTCTGTAAGCTGGAACACTGTTCTCTGATCACTAA
>NW_022719998.1:1584-3540 GCF_011630105.1 Anneissia japonica | reverse complement strand
TTCAGAACAATTTCGATCAATCGTATACTGAACACAATGTGATTATAGAGACTCCTCTAATCAACGTTTCGCTGGGGATAGCGTCAAGTCTGATAGCAACTTTTTTTTATTCAAAACATTTTGGCAAGGATGATATGTATAAAGTATGTTTCGCCTATGTAAGTAGTTCTGAAAAGAACTGTTGTTGTTGAGAATGTCTCAACGTTAAATAATAGTGATAATAACTTACATGATCTCACGAGTGTTCTAAAAAATGCTTAGTTAACTGATAAGTTGACTGATGATGCATAGCGGGTTTTTCAAATTGGTGACGCATAGCGGGGTTTTCTATTGACAGGCCCAGTCACGTTGAAGTCTGACGAATAATGGCGTATAATGAAAAGATCGAAACATGCGCTGGTACGTATGACGTCTGAGTGAAATCAATTATTTAAAAGGAGGATGGGTAAGTCACTCTTTTTTTTTCTCGTGTTAACAATCATTGATTAATAAATTCCAACTGCAATTTTCTTTCTCTCTCTATATTTTATATATAATATTTATTTATTTTATTTAGACCTATTTATCTATTTATTTATATATTTATATATTTATTTATTTTACAATAAGATTACAGAGACTCCTCTAATCAACGTTTCACTGGGGATATCGTTAAGTCTTATAGCAACTTTTTTCTATTTAAAACCTTTTGTCAAGGATGATATGTGTGGAGTACCGGTATGTCTCGCATATCTAAATAGTTCTGAAAAGAAGTGTTGTTTTTGATAATGTCTCAACGTTAAATAATAGTGATAATAACTTATCTTTGATGATCTCTCGAGTGTTCCAAAAAAGATAAGTTGATTGATAAGTTGATTGATGACGCATATCAGGTTTTTTAAACTGGTGACGATATTGAGACGTTTTTTTTAAAAGACGTTTTAACAGAGATGTTTAGCGATAATATCATAAACTGGGGCCGTGTAGTTATGGTTTTTGTGTTTGGAGCAAAGTTAGCTGTGTTATGTAAAGATAGAAACAGAACTGGTTTAAATTTGATTGATCAAGTAATACAGAGCGTAGACAAATTCGTGGAGACGGAATTTTTAGAATGGATGATTTTGAGAGGAGGAGGGGTAAGGGTTTTTTTTTCGTGTTAACAATCATTGATTAATCGATTCAAACTTCAATTTGTTTCTCTTTGTATATTTTATATATAATATTTATTTATTTTATTTAGGCCTATTTACTTATTTATTTATTTTCAGAACAATTTCGATCAATCGTATACTGAACACAGTAGGATTACAGAGACTCCTCTAATCAACGTTTCGCTGGGGATAGCATCAAGTCTTGTAGCAACTTTTTTTTTCTATTCAAAACATTTTGTCAAGGATGACATGTGTGAAATATATGTATGTCTCGCCTATCTCAGTAGTTCTGAAAAGAATTGTTGTTGTTGAGAATGTCTCAACGTTAAAAAATAGTGATAATAACTTACATTTTGATGATCTCACAAGTGTCCCAAAAAAGATAAGTTGCTTGATAAGTTGACTGATGACGCATAGCAGGTTTTTTTAAACTGATGACACATAGCGGGGTTTTCTAATGACAGGCGCAGACACGTTGAAGTCTGACGAATAATGACGTATAATGAAAAGATCGAAACATGCGCTGGTACGTATGACGTCTGATTGAAATCAACCAATGAGCGAAGCGCATTAACATTACGTCTGATGAGTAGCGAAAAGCCGATAGATATGCGGGCACATGATGTCATGAGTGAAATTAACCATTGAACGATATGTTAAACTTTTTAAATGCGGGGGTATTTTTAATCATAGTAGTAAAAATGATATATAAAATAATGGTAGTAAATAAAAATTATAATAGTGAAAATATATTCCGTATTACACCTAGAATGGAAAATATATTCCGAGCTAAAAAGGGATTAACCTTAAAATTGATCAGTGGTAT
>NW_022719998.1:0-1571 GCF_011630105.1 Anneissia japonica | reverse complement strand
TAACCGTATTCTTCGTAAGGGGCACAGATGCGATAGTTACTTTTATAGGGTTTGTAGGATAGATGTTTCGTACGATCGTAAATGTTTTATGAAACAGATCGTAGAAAATAAAAAACAAAGAAAAGAAATTTAATAAATAAAAAGAGTTTAGGAAATCTGTAACAAAATATATATATTTTTTTTATTTCGAGTGTACGCAGGAGACGGGGGAGCACAAACCGTGTTCCTCAGGAAACTTGTGTTGAATGTATGACGTTGATTCCGATGAGTTTGATATCTGCGGTGTAAAAACGCTTACCTTCTATGGTGAATCTGCTTGCCAAGATGTTTGCGATTATGTTTAAAGAAAACCCCCCTTACAATGAAAACGTAACTTGCATAGCCCACATCTTTCAAGGTTATGACAGCAACTTCGTACTCCAGTACCTACACAAAAAATGGAATCTTACCTGACATAGTCTCGAGGAGAGGGAAATTACTAGTGATCGTGTTAAGGAAACTAAATCGACCATACTAAAGCGAAAGTTTTGAAGCAATTATTTGAAGAGCGTTTGCTAATCTAACACTTAATTCATGAATTTGTAAATGAATGTAAATTCTATGATGATATGTATATTATTAGTTTGTTAGAAACAAAAATAAATGAAAATCTATTCTTGCTTATTGCTGAAACAAAATTGTATGACACTCTCTCTCATTATCTAAATTTTATATTGTAATCTTGTAGTGGAAAGCAGATACAAAACAACAACAGCAAGAAAAAACTGATAATAAGTTATAGATATACTACGACCCGAAAATTCTGATAGTTTCAGAGGGGTAGAATCATAATTTAAACTGGTTACAATGGTGAATACGACCATGATGACGTTGGTGATGATGAGGATGATGATGATGATGATACTGTTGATGTTGATGATGTTCAAGAAGATAGTAAACAATATTGATGGATTATGCGAAGTATCAGTGGTGATGATGAGGATGCTGCTGTTGGTGATGATAATAATAACGAACATGATATCTATGATGGATATTGATGATAGTGACTATGATACTGATGATGGTGATAAAAGTGAGGATGATGGTATATGTTATTAGGATGCTACAGATGTTGTTGATAGTAACTACGGTAGTGATTATGATTATTTTGACAACCATAGTGATGGTGTTGATGTTGGTGAAGACAACTATGAGATGAATGTTGATGATAGTGACTATGGTAGTGATGATGAAAATCAAAGTGAGGATGGTGGTGGAGGTGATTATGGTGCTACAAAGGGTGATGATATTGACTATCGTGTGATTATGATGATATTCACAGACATACTGATGGTGATGATGTTGGCGAAGTTGACGACAATGATGATTATGATGATGATGGCGATGATGGGTGCAAAAATTAAAAGCGAGTTATTATACCGCAAAAATAGAAATTGTATTCATAGGCCTAATACCTATTTTTACATTTTAAAAATATATAGTAAGGTCTATGATATCCTCGGATACAATCCAAACAAATAATAATTAGAAAAAATAACTCAAAATACTTTAAAGAAATATATTCAAAATAC
>NW_022719997.1:0-566 GCF_011630105.1 Anneissia japonica | reverse complement strand
AAGTGTTATTTTTTTCAATTCAATTTATAAACATTTATTTGGTAATTCCCTCATATAAAAAATTGACCAATAGACCGTGGGTTGAGGATCGAAAACGTTCAATTCTGTGACCCACCAATCCGGGCTACCTGGCTTTTGCACAAAAATGTCAATACTATTAAATTGTAACATAATTTGATTGTCGGCAATCGTGAATTTGGGGAAACTGTAAAGATGTGTATAAGAGACAGCATTAATTCTCCTTTATATTTATTATTTATCTTACTAAATCAAGACTACAAAATATTATTTGATGAATAATCTTTTCACAACTACCTTCTATGCCGTTTGTCCAATGTAAATAGTAAACAACACACTCCACTTGCAAGTATGGCGTTGGCCAGAAGTTCTTCAAATGATAAATCTGAGCCGGTTTCAGGCATATTTTTGTGATAAGAACCTAGTGTGTGGTTGTGTCATTAAGCGTAAACAGCTTAAAAGAAATTTAAGGATGTGCAACTGTGTGGAAAACAACAAATACGAGTCCTCAGTAAGGCCTATTAAGTTTCCGTCGAAGCTGATGAATA
>NW_022719996.1:0-576 GCF_011630105.1 Anneissia japonica | reverse complement strand
CCCTGAGCATCTTACATTAGATGGATTTGTGCGCTATATAAAACTACACTATTATTATTATTATTACCCAATGGGACACGACAAGAGATTTAACTTGAGCTTTAAGCACAGCCTTATCAGAAAAATTGAAAAAAATAACATGTTTCCAATGGGTCTTTCATTTTGAACAAGGTCCCAAAGGGTAATAAAATCTCAAGATCTTAGGGATACCATGAAGCTGCACAGCTAGCAGCAGCAGGCCACTGCAGAGATCTACGGCTCTGGGCCACTGCAGAGCCATATATATATAAAAAGTTGCAACATTCCGCTCCTTGGTTTGCACCATCCATTTTGTGTCATGATCTTCCCGATGAACACATGCAAATTACCGTATATGAGTTACGTACACTGCATATTAATTTCACACACTTAATTGGGTTTACAATTATATTATTTTATAATTAACATCACTTAGTATGGACAGTGTATTAGAATTCATATATAATCGAATATTTGCGCGCGTGCGTGCTCGGGTAAATTCCGTGCTCGCGTAAATTATTAGAATGAATTGGAATTTTTTTTCATTTATCGTTAATT
>NW_022719995.1:0-1148 GCF_011630105.1 Anneissia japonica | reverse complement strand
ATATATATAATAATAATAAATTTATTCTTATATAGCGCAAAATGCAAGAAACCTCTAAGCGCTTTACAATGAAAGGAAAACCCGGATCAAAATAAAAGAAAAATGATTACAACAGTGAGGGTAATCAGGTTAACATTATGAATGAATATTTATTTATTTATTTTAATTTATTTTATTTATTAATTTATTTATTTTTTATTTATTTATTTATTTTATTTTTCCTTCCAATTACCTTCTCATTCCATTTGGTTACTTTCCAATTTATTATTGATTTCTTATACATTCAACTATTTCACAGTTTAAATTTTTCTTATATGTTTGGCTTGTCATGTCTATCCTTTCCTCACAGCCCTTGCCTGTATTTCCCAATCCCCATTTCCTTTCCTTTTCTTATGTTCACATAACTTTCCTTCATTTTTCAATTCTGATGTTACCTTATCTTTTCCTTTCCTTTTCCTTTCTTATTTTCCTTATCATTTCTTTCCTTTTCCATTTTTGTTTTTCCTTATCTTTTCTTTCCTTTTCCTTTATTTTGTTTCCTTATCCTTTCTTTCCTTTTCCTTCTTATGTTTCCTTATCTTTCTTTTCTGTTTCCTTTCTTAAATTTCCATATCAATTCTTTAATGGATCCTTATCATTTCTTTCCATTTCCTTCTTATGTTTCCTTATTCTTTTCTTTTTCCTTTCATATATTTCCGTATTTCTTTCTTATGTTTCCTTATCATTTCTTTAGTTTTACTCTCTTATGTTTCCTTATCCTTTCTTTGCTTTTCTTTCTTATGTTTCCTTATCTTTTCTTTCCTTTTTCTTTCTTCTTCCTTTCTTATATTTCCTTATCTTTACCTTCCTTATCCTTTCTTATATTTCCTTGTCATTTTCTTTCGTGTGTTTATACACGTTTAATTCCTTTCCTTCATTATGTTTCAAATTCTTACCTTTTCCCTTATTTCCAATGTTTCCTTCATGTGGTACATGCACAGTCTTTCAAACCAGAACAAGCCAAACACATATTATAAATTTGGGACGATTATTAGTTGGAATGAAAATGCAATTTCAAGAGATGACTTTTTAGAAGGTGTTTACAATTATTGAGAGTATTGGCCTGTTTGATTTCAATTGGCAAGCTATTCCAAAGAGTTACTGCCGCC
>NW_022719994.1:0-735 GCF_011630105.1 Anneissia japonica | reverse complement strand
TCTTGTGTTTCCAATCAAATTGTAAACATTTTTCATATCATTTTATAAAACAAAAAAAAATGTTACTATTATTGTTATTAATATTGTATGTTTTTAAATTATTTAATTGCAAACAAAACCATAAAAAAAAAAATTATATGTATGGAAAATTTGTCAGAACATTTTATATGTAAAATATATTTATAAACAAATAAATATAGTTATTGCCTATTTGACATCAATAATAATAATAATCTCGTCGTCCACCACAGGGACTGTCTGTTCCAGCACACCGGGGTATCCCTTACTCGTCTCGAAGGATGTACTGGGTTCTTTATAGTGCACACGAGCCATTGTATACACTGGGCCTACTGTTTTAAAGTCCTTATCTGAGAAGACTTGTTCTACCACCAGAACCATAGGCGAGCGTGCCGTTCGAACCAGCGCCGATATTATGGCTATAGCTTGCGGCGCCCCTGCTAACCGGTAGGCCGTTCGACTCACCATGATGAGAATACCATGTACTAGCATCTCAGTTGGTACGGTACTTTTTCAAAAATTTTCCAATGGGAGGAGATCTCAACCCCAATCCCGTTAACAACCTAGCGGTTTACTAGTTCAGAAAATATCAGGCTCCTGTAGTGAACTGAAGAAGGTACAGTAGTTCTGAGTAGCTTCGGGACACAGCGGATAATCAACACCGCTATGATCTTATGAAATAGCACTATATAAGAACCGTAATACAATACAGCCAAG
>NW_022719993.1:0-659 GCF_011630105.1 Anneissia japonica | reverse complement strand
CATGTAAAAAATAGTTTGAACAAAACATCCTCCTTCTTGCAAATGCGGAATTATTCCCATTTGAGTAACCAATCAACAAGTTATCTACTCTCCATAGCCCTCTGCTGGATAGATCACTACGACTTTTGTAATCGGTCTCTTTTACTCCGTATCTCACTTTTCATCTGACTTTCCCATCTACTCTTGGAAACACTTGCAGGGATGGCGCCAGGATTTCCCGACAAGGCGGTGGGGGCGAGGTTCCCGACGGGGGGGCCGGTTCACCAGACGGGGTCAGTTTTCCCCGACGAAAGCAAAGTGGGCGTGGTCGAGCTTTGATAAAAAGTTTTCGAAAGCGGTCCAGGAAGCGAAGCCTCCAAAAATTGTTGACCATTTAGGGGTTTCAAAGGCTTATTTGTTTATTTATCGATTTTAGGGTCTAATAATATGTAGAAAATACAATTTTTTTCTCCCTGGGGGGGGGGAGCTCTCCCCCCCCCCAACGCTGGCGCCACCCCTAAACACTTGTGGAATTGTGGAATTCTTCCCAACTTCCATTTTCCCTTTAAAGCATTTGCATCTGACAGAATTATATGTCATCTACTCGTACATTGCTTCTCTCTGTAATTCATTTTCTCCTATGCACCAATAGCGGAAAAAACATTCCTAGTCCAACGTTT
>NW_022719992.1:0-863 GCF_011630105.1 Anneissia japonica | reverse complement strand
CTGTACCACAAAATCGTAATATTAAAATATTGGATTATTCTCTTTAATCATAATTAGGCTTAATTTTCTTAATCTACTGGTATTCACTATATCACTCCATAATAATGTGTTATACGTCTTTTAGTATAATATTTATTTCGTTCGAGGCCTACTAGGCCTTATCCACTCCATTCGCATTTTCTGCCCCGTTTATCGTATTTTGGTTATAGCTAGGATATAAGCAGCCTATTCATTATTATTATGCTGGCTTGGTGGTGACAAAGTGAATCGAAATAACAATGCTCCATACAATTAACTGTTTATACACGTTGGCCAGCTTCACCTTTTTCTTAGCGTCACATAGGTCTACGCCCAGGGTGCATGCAGCTTGAAATGCTGCCATATAAATTATAAGATACTGTACTACAAAGTATGAAATAAAATATATCTGTTATATTATGTGTCTGTTAGTGGCGTATAGGGTGAAGTGGGGGGGGGAGGGGTCGAGAATTAAGAGAATATTTACTGACAGAATTAAATGGCCTAACTCCAATCGACAGACAAATCAGTCAACCTCGTCTAAATAGTAGTCCCCACTCTATATATATATTTTTTTTACCTGAATGGATACAATATAATAATAATAATATACAAAGTATAAATGAATTGTTACGATTTAGTAGAAAAATTCAATCAAAAGTTTTCATATGTCATAGGCCTACATGATGGGTAAATCAGGGAGTTTATAAAAATAACAACTCCCTATGTAAAGTACCCTGTACTAGGCTTACAAAAACGTAAACAAATAAAACGGGACCGAATACCCATACAAAAAAATTCTATAGAATTCTATCAAAAAAAAACTATAGAATGTCTATAGCATA
>NW_022719991.1:0-987 GCF_011630105.1 Anneissia japonica | reverse complement strand
GCTTACAAAGAGAGCCACATTTTACACTGAAGGGTGTGTACGACATCAGTAATGTTATGTCAATCCCAAGAATGTTTAAGTTTATATCGGTTGATGATGAATTTATTGATTAGGCCTATAATAGCAAATTGCATCAATTTATTTTTCAAAAACAAGGTTTCCAGCTTCAGAGTGGGGAGGGGGCACATCCCCTGTCCGCACAAGGGCACACATTGACGCTAACACACTGTTAATTTCAAGGAGTCAATTTAACTCCAAAAGTGGAGTTAATAAAAAAGGTACAGAACGACTCCTTTTCTGGAGTAATATTTACTCTCATATTTTTACTCCCTAAAGGAAGTAACATTAACTCCAAAAAGAGGGTGATTCCCATCCCCTTTTTGGAGTTAATATTACTCCCTTTGGGGAGTAAAAATAAAAGAGTAAATATTACTCCAGAAAAGGAGTCGTTCTGTACCTTTTTTTATTAACTCCACTTTTGGAGTTAAATCTAACTCCATTTTGGGGGTTAAGTTGACTCCTTGGAAATAATTTCAATAGACCACAAATCAATAAAGACCACACAAAAATTCTATAAATAATCATTCCTTTATTTTTTTTTTCACAAAGTACATTATTCTTTTATCTTTACACGTATAAACCATGCCTATAATGGCAGATTAGTGAGAGAAATACTCCTTCAAAATGAATGAGTTTATAAACTCTTATTTTTCAACTAGAGTGTCACAAACAGTGTAATGGCATGTTTGTTGGCTTCCTTCATCTTTTCAAACATCTTGGATCCTAGGAAGATATACTTGTTTGCTTTATTATGATACTGAATTTTAAAAACATAGAAGGTGCCCAGTAGAAGGGCTAGAACCAGTGGCCTTCGCAATTCTTCTCAGCGCTCTGAGAATTTGTCCGGGCAGGCGATGATTTGGACATTTTCTGCCAGAGTGGTGATGCTTACCCTGACCCAATACTTAATATGCATAAGGATGATCG
>NW_022719990.1:0-896 GCF_011630105.1 Anneissia japonica | reverse complement strand
ATGAAATTTCTTCTTCTACAAAAGGACATTCCACAGCTTTTAAAATGGACCTTAGAAGAAATTACTCACAAATACTGTCAGGATTGACGCCAGCGGGGGGGGGGGGTGCTCCCCACCCCTTTCGGGGAGAAAAAACACAATTCATCAGGAGAGAAAAAAAATTCATTTGAAATAACCATGAAATGCCGAGTTGAAAATAAAAAATTTTATGTAACAACGATTTTGAACGACAGATGGCAACCAAATATTCATCGGCGTTACCGGATCCCTAAATTTGTGTTCTTTTCATTGGTTTAATTTTATATTCGTTGTTTGCCAGCCGTATTCAGTTGAACTAAATCTACCATTTGATATAGTCGTAGTTAGAACTTCGACTACGTTGTTTATGAATAGAAATTGAAGTTAAAGTTGTACTAGGACTAAATGAATGAAGTTTGTTTTAAGACCGGGTGTGTTTCGTTAAAGTTAGTTAGTTTCCAAGAGGAATATTTGTGCATGAAATTATATATGGATGGATGTTGGGTTGCCGAGGCAGCATGGCTGGATTACGGACCACCACATCAACAATTTGAATAACAAGGGTGTATCATTTTGTACTACAACTCCATCTATATTATTTTTGACAAGGCATATACAGGTTGATACAACTGCTTTCAAATAAATATCCTCCTTCTTCCCAGCAAATTAGTGATGTGTTACTTCGAAAATGTTTACCCATAATTTTATAGTGACAAATAATAGAACGACTTCCAGCATTTAAAAGTGTTTAATTATATTTATTACCATTATCCAGTATAAAAATCAGGGTAAACAATTTATATATTAAAAATCATTTTTGGGTGATTTGTTGTCATTTTCATCGGACAATACATACATACACACACACACACACACAC
>NW_022719989.1:0-1519 GCF_011630105.1 Anneissia japonica | reverse complement strand
ATATATATATATATATATACGCTGTTTATTCTGTAAAAGTATTAACTTTTAACTCTATATAGCTATATCTCACCTTTTTTTCGATCCTACCTGACCTCCTTTAATGGTGTCGATGTTTCGCTATACAGTATTGTATATGGCTTTTCCTCATTCACTTACCACTAAAAGACTGTTGTTCCCTGAAAGCTTAGGTAAACTATCAGTTTTTAACCATGGCTCTGAACTCTGTGAAACGAATTACCAAATTATATTACCAATTTAAAGTCTATGTATGTATTTAAATCTGCCTGTAAGAAACATTTCTTGCAGTTCGCATTATCTTTTTTCGACCTTATTTGCTTGATCCACTTAAGTTATACTTCTGTATATAGTTGTGAAATATTGTTATTGCTATCATATTCATTTTTTTTTTACATTTTTCTCCTGTTAACTGCGAAGCCTACTATTTAAATGTGTTAACCCTTTTTTAGCTTCGTCACTTGTTCTTATTATGGTATTTAGGCTTGCATTTCATTATGTTACATTTTGTTATTACTTTTAGTAATGATTTTACTGATATGATGTTGTACTATATATATATATATATATATATATATGTATATGTATATGTATATATACATATATATATGTATATGCATATGTATATATACGGTATATATATATATACATGTATATATATATATATATACACGGTATATATATGTATATGTGTGTATGTGTGTATATATGTGTATATAAGTATATATATTACATTAACATTTATATATTTGGCTTCTACAGGTATAGCTGGCTTTGTCGTGGCGTTGGGGTACGGTGCATATGCTTACAAGTTCCGAGCGGGCATGTCCACTTCTATATACTTGATGCGACTTAGGGTTATTGCACAAACATCCGTCGTAGGTGCTATGATGTTTGGCGTTGGATATTCGCTAGTAAGGAGCTTGTTTAAAAAAGAAGAATAAATTAATTGATGCATAGCTATAATAATTGTCAGCATCGGGGTTATTCTGTGTGGAATCTGTGATCTACAAGGCGTTATATGCAGTATGTTTGGTATGGACCAAGTGAGTCTGAAATAAAGTGAAAGAAATATATGTTTTTTTACTCGCAAAAGCAACGGTGATGTAATCAAGTGTTCATTTTGTCTCAGAAAAGCATCGATGACGTAATCAGGTGCTTGTTATGTCCAGGCTTATGTTGAAAAGATCCAAAATTAGAGTACTGCAGATAAGTCTGTTGGTCATGATATTGCACAATGAATATGTAATGCTGACTTTCGACTATGTGTGCCAATCAATCTCTCAAGGAATTGGTCATTAATTTAAAAGTCAATCTTCAACTGTTAGTAATTTATGCAGTTACCAAAATGTATGTGTCGAAAACATCCTAAATCTATACAAATTTACATTAAAAATACACACATATATACCGGTGTGTGTGTGTGTGTGTGATATTTATTGATTTATGTATGTGCGTATTTGCTTATGTGTTTATATGTGAACATTAATTCAATTGACAT
>NW_022719988.1:117208-117538 GCF_011630105.1 Anneissia japonica | reverse complement strand
TTTATTACAAACACATTCTTTCACCATCTATACACATTGAGGCCCTTCTTTTAGGTTAAAATGATTTATCTTAAATTTGTCTTTCTTGAGTTTGGGACTATTATGTGTTTAAATAACTTAAAAGGATAAAACTAAAAAAAATCTCTAAAAAATAAAAAATAAAATATTTTTGTGTTTTTAATTCTAATTTCGTCGGAATTGATGAAAACTATCTAAAATGTGCAATTTATAGAGGAAAATGTCCTACCGTAACAAGAAATGCGCGCAAAGAATTAGAGAATTTTAGGCACTTTCTGAGGATGCATTTGTCAAGGAGTGGAGAAAGATGGA
>NW_022719988.1:112858-117173 GCF_011630105.1 Anneissia japonica | reverse complement strand
ATTTTGGTGTTTTTAATTCTAATTTCGTTGGAATTGATCAAAACTCCCTAAAATGTGCAATTTTTAGAGGAAATTGGGCCATGTTAACAAGAAATGCGCGCGAAATTTGAGGTTTTTAGCCACTTTCAGGGGATGAAAGGGCATAAAGGTGTGGGGGGGGGGGAGATTTTTCAAAGATAGATATTTTCTCCTTGTCCCCCAGTGGTTACGCCATCGGGCAGCATAGATTAAAGGAGTTATGAGAGTTTTTGAAGTGGAGAAGGGGTTGCATGGGTGTTGTGAGTTTGGTCATTATGATATCTTCCTTTTTATTCTTGTCTTTATTTTTCTCTTCTTTTTTTCTTTCCTTTTCTTTTCCTCTTCTTTCTCTTTCCCTCCCTCTCCCCTCTTTCTTTTCTCTTATTACCCAGCCCGGCGGTACGACGACTTGGTCGGCCCGGTAAAAACCGTCAGGGGAGGGGCAGTTTTCCCCGTGCCCCACCCACGCGCCTGTTACGACACTGGCTAACACGCCAATCATCCCCCCCAATGAAAAATATTTTTTTACGCCACTGCATAACATAGCCTTGTAGATGTAATCTATCATGTGAATTGAGCGTATACCCAAAACAAGGTTTATAAATATGAAATTATTATAAGAGTTCGCATTACAGTATACATCTACACAAGTTGGAAGAGTGCAATACAGTATATCCACCAATTGAAAAATTGGCAATCTTTGGGTGCATGCATAAAACATAATTTCTTGTAATTTGGATATAACTTGACGATGATATTGATATACAATCAAAATTTTTCGTAACTATCTATGATGAACATTTAAAGAGTAGACTTCCTTATATTGTGGTCATATTAGACGATGTAATATTTCTTGGAATTTGAATTCATGACATCGATAATCAATCTAAATTCTGTACTATCTATGCTGAACTTTTTATTATTTATATTATTAAGTACATGACACGCATTATTCATGGTCAATTTCAACATTTTAAATAAACTGATCATTATACTGTATAAACTCACTAAACAATAATGTTGTTTGTTCTCTCTATAGCTGTAGTGTTTAGTGAAAGGGGAAATATTTTTTGGTCCCGCATGTGTCCGTTATTAGGGGTTGGCAATAGCATTTCTTATTTTTTTAATTTAACTGGCCGGCTGAATTGAATTATTTTTATCAGGCATGCAAAATATCAAACAACAATTTAAAGGAAACGTAAAAAATAAGGTGGAAAAAAAACTTCGATCAATAAGACTATTTAAAGGAGAGAGTGGTCATTAACGTTATTTTCTTATTCACAAACTGTACTTTACAGTATTACTTATTATTATTATCATTTGTTTCATTTATTAAATTATCTTGCGGTTGAAAGGTTGATGTGGGGACAATTTTGTTAGTAGGGAGCTTTCGATTTGTGCGACGATGCGACGCTAAATCGGAATCACTTATGCGTGACCGTCCTACCTGGCGTCGTTCAAAAATTTACTCACTCATTCTCGCATGCGCCGATTACTTTTAGTGACGTCATTAAGCAAAACTCAGCGAATGGAGACTAGAGAGCTGTAAAAAAATATAAGTTTTTAGAAGTCATTTGAAAAAAAAAATGTGAAGTTTGGCTGGTATCAATGTGGTCTGTTTTGTTTGATTTCATTTATTTATTTTGCAGGCTCAACATCTGTGGCGAGCAGGAGTTGGCCCGCGGGCCGGGGGTTGAATACCAGGGCAGTAGGCCTACCGATGTTTTTGTGGTTCGGTCAAAAACGATTAATATATTTTTGCAGGATCTAAAGGGAGAAAATCATATTGTATTAGGTAGTGAACGTTAGTTGATTACCATATTCATTCGAATAGTTACCCAATGGCGTTTATTGTTCAGTAGGGATTTTTGAGGATGCATAGGCTACTAATAAACGCCCCTTAATGTGGAACTAACAGTGCACTACCGTCAAAATGCGTTAATGTGTATCACGAAGACTTATTGATCCGAAACATGTTAGAAAACAATAATTCTATTGAAGTAGAACATTTTGTTTGAGAATGATGTTGCTGTCATTAAATTTGTTTACAGTCATTTGGGGGTGGGTGTTATTCAAGGAAAATATAAACGCCCCGAGGGAGGCGTATACCATGATACTCTAGAGCGTTTATCGAAAGTGAAGATTTTTCGAATAAATGCGGTACCGGTATATTATTGTGTCCATGTTGAACTTTAATGTTAGTCATATTTGTATCCAAATATGTCAGATAACCTCTCAAACAGTATTAGAAACAGAAAGGTGAGCCATGGTGCTTTTGGATGGACAATTTTTTTTTTCAAAGTTTTGTATTACGTCTTTCTCACTATGATGAGGGGTCTCAGTAAGAAGTTGAGCTTAGTGTTATTATGAAATAGGTGATCAACAGGCCCGGGATTTATCAATCTCAGCTTAGCAAAAGTCAAAGTAGTTGAGATGTCCCATAAGCAAATATTTTAAGCTGATTTATCAAACCATCTTAGCAAAATCTTAGCTTAAAAACCGTCTTGATGGCGCAAGCGTACAATCAACTTATTAATTTTAAGCATTTTTTTAAGCTAAAAAATATTGATAAATCTGACTTAAGCAAAAAAAAATGGACTTATTTAAGCTGATTTCTAGTTTGATAAATCCGGACCCTGGTCTTGAATTAGAAGGGTATCTCTCAGCATAGAGAGGTCTTAAAATGGCGCTCGTTTACACCTGTTGTATTTGCTTCGTAATTCCATTATCAAATTGACCCTACCAGTAGTTTTATAAAGCAACAAATCAAATAAAGTAGGCCTATATCACATTCAATTGTTGTAATTGTTCCGGTACATTTTAAAATGTATTTTTTGCTAATATTTTTAGAGCTTCTCGCTATCTCGGCGAGCGCCATCCGATGGAATAACATGATGTTATAAATCACATCAAACATAGTTCATCAGCAAAAGGTCCTTATTGTTGTATGAAAAATGGTCTCTGGTGGGAATCGAACCCACCATCTCTCGCTATCTCAACCACTTGCACCAACCAGCAAAGATGATGACTCGTCATTTTATACATGGGTCATGGCATGGTTAAATATTGGTCGATTCTCTTTCGGGCCCCTATTGTGTGATCAAACCCAACCCTTGGCACCCGCCCCTTGCATCAAAGATATGAAGTTCAACATTTCCATATGCTCAGAATGCTTTAGCATTACTCCACCGGAGATCTTAGAGCACCGGACTAGGGCTGAGGTGCCGAGCAACAATTTTGTTTGAGCATCAGTGGCGTAACATTATGCTGTTATGTATCAACAAACCCTTTGTTCAGGGTGATAGATCGAAGACCATTCGGGCCCTTTCGGGACGTCTAGGGGTCGAGGACCCTACAGTAGACCCCTGCACGAGAGCATACCGTACTCGCGCGAATAAAATATTTTAAAAAATATTCTTGGCTCTTTTTGAGGGACACCGTTTACCGTATGGAAATAGATGAAAATTAAAGGGGTGCTTATGGAAAATTTACGGGGCACTTTTTTTAAAAATCGAAAATAAACAATGGTTTTGGTGAAGAAAAGGAAAGAGTCGAGAGAGCAGAGCTCATGACAAGAATGTTAGGGTATTTACACAACAGCAGATGAAATTAGTGGTAGTGTTGGTGGTGGCGGTAGTAAGCGTGCTGCTTGGCCATCTGCCAATTCAGATTATCAGGATCATTGCAGGGTTTCTTGCTAAATATGGAGTGTTGAGGTCAGTTTATTCTTGTACACTGAAAATGGCCATACAGTATTTTTTTATTTTTAGATATTAAATACTGTATTTCTAAATTCAAAAAGGGTAGCAAAAACAAGAACGGGATTCTAAAAATACATCAAAACTGAAAACCATGTTAAACTTAAATGAGACTGATAGACCAGCAGATGGATATGGACTCAATGACCGACAATGCTATGATAGATGCGAATAGTTGATGCAGAAAATTAAGCTGGTGATGTACTGTACTGTACTGTATAATTGAATTTTCTTAGGAATCGGCGCTTATTCAAGTGGGCACTTACATTCGGGCGAGTACGGTAGGCGTTACGCCACTGTTCCTTCTCCAGGGCAGTTAAAGCGTCGTTTGACGAAAAAATACAATCGAATATGAATCGAATAAACGGTAGAGGGCACACTATTGACGCATAGAGCAGAGCCGTAGGCGATTTTTTTTTCCGTACGAAACATTTGCATGAAATTTCACTCGGGCCATCTCGGATGGACTCGAGTGAGTACGACACGAGGAACAAGATCAGACACTTCGCAATGTCGTGACGCTCGAGTTTTACTATTAC
>NW_022719988.1:107031-110431 GCF_011630105.1 Anneissia japonica | reverse complement strand
TCTAACGGAGAGTTAAATAGGCAATTTAACCATTAGGATGCGTACCAGTACTTAAGTACAAATAGTGTGGATGTCACTCCAAAAATTACAATTTTATTCAACGTTTCATTTTTATTTAAGCATCATCAATAAATCAATCTGGCATAGAGCAGAGCTATCAAATCTATCTACGGCTCTGGCATAGAGGCATAGAGCAGAGCAGAGCCAGCAGAGCAGAGCCATAGATAGAAAAAGTTGCGACATTGGGAATTTAGAAGCCATTTTGTTTCAAACGCGATGCGCGTTCTGTGTCTAACGTGATGTGCGTTTCTGTGTATAATATTGTATAAATACAATTAGCGGCCTCCTGTATAGTTTAATTTCATTTAATCTTTTTAGCAGTCGAATTTCATGTACCGGTAACTATTTATAGATTTTTTTTTAATGATTTCACTACTTTATATCCAATTTCATATTATAAATACTGTAATAATTTACTATTTTTAAGCAGTTCTTTAATCCTCGCCGAGGACCGAGAGAGCCCCTCGATGACCAGCATTCTTTAATTAGGCAATCCTTAAGTAGCTCTTATTATTTTTGCAAATAAATGATAGGCCTATGTGACGACCAGCAAAAATTAATTAAATACGTATATCAAAATGAAATTTAAATCCGTCTACCTAGGGTATATAGATTGTTGCTCTTTGAATTTGAATATGAGCGAGCCCTATAAAAAAAGTTATGTTATTAATTTGATTATTATTATTTATACATATTAAAATAGTATAGGTCAGTTGGCCGCAATATATAAACTGTGATTTGCTGTAAATGTTATAAATAGTAAGTGTTAAATGATATGGATCTGTGATATATTCAACTTGTATAATTAGTAACATACATTTTATTGTCGCAACTCTTTATATATATGGCTCTGGCATAGAGTAGAGTTCCTATTATTATTATTATAGAGCAGCTCCGTAGATAGAAAGAGTTGCGACCACGTGACTTTCGCAAACCAAGGAGCGGAATGTCGCAACTCTTTATATATATGGCTCTGGCATAGAACATCACTCATTAATTAGATTAAAGGTGTTTCTATAATCTTTCATAAGTTTACCTATTATCATAGGTAAACTTTTGTATAAATACACTAATTTCTATGTTCAAGTTTATAATTTTGATATTACTCCAAAATGAGTAAGTTAATTAAAAAATCCGCCCCCGAAATTGCTCATTTAATACAGTTCTAAACTTTAAATTCTGTTTCAATGTATAGGTTAATATTGATTATTATTGATCCTTGATTCTTAATCTTTTTCTGAGTGAGGTCAATATTGAGGTCCCTAAACAAGTCGCCCAATTACAACTCGCCCTTAATTTCTTACAAACACGTCTTTTGCATACATACTCTTCCCTGAAGTTTACAAATCACCACCGAACGTCCCTCTGCTGTGTCTCTTGATATGACGTCATTTTTTGGCTCATCCAATCATCTGCTGTGTTGTATCAAAGATACTAGAAATACAAGATAGAATTCTCGCATTGTAAAAATGAGGCGGAAGTCGTGCCCAACGTAGGCGGCGCCCTTCTTTTTAACCATGCAAGTTTCCTATACTTCGTGCCCAACGTACAGGGCGCCCTTCTGTTGCTAAGTATATCCAGACGCAAAAGGCGCCCTTCTTTTCCACTAATGGAGGAAAACTTTTTCACTAAGAGTGCGTCCGGCCATGCGATTCTTCGCTGTATTGTTGCTGTCTCTTATACACATCTAGATGTGTATAGGAACACGGTGGAACACTTTTTTTGTGTGTAGAACTCTATCTTGTATTTCTAGTGTCTTTGGTTGTATCGGCAGCGTACGTCAGCGATAATAATAAACATTGCAAGATTGGCGGATTGTGTTCTGAAACTGGGTGTTGTTGATATTTCCCTATTCTAATAAAGTCCACACAAGTGTTGACGAAAAATTGAATAAACTCATGGGCCGAAAAACGTTTACTTTGAAGACTCTTGACGACGGTGACCAGGTACGTAGTAATATACAGTATTATTATTACTGCCAGGCCAATTTTGCCTGGCCTGGTACAGGACAGGCACTGTCAGTGTTGGTGGAGTTTGTTGTTGGCGCTCCACAGACTAGGCTAGGGCCTAGGCCAAGCCTTAGGCTTAGCAGCTAGGCTAATGCCCAAATTATTTTATTTTTTAAGTCCACCACGCACCTTTCTGACTGGCCTAGGTAGGACGAATACAGGTCATTTCATTTGCGCTTCATTTTTGCCATACTGTACTTATTTTTTCCTGTCTGTTACTTTTTCATGTATAGTATTTTCGTATTTATATTTTCCATATCAAATTATCAAATGACAAATGTATAATTGAATGCTGTACATTTTAATGGCCGTTTCAGACTTCTTTCTTTTATAGCATCACTAAAAGTCAGTCCGTACTGTATCCGGAGCTGGCTTCCTGCGACAGTAAATTGGTCCATCAGGTATACGGACTGCGACTTCAAAGGGTTAAAACCAAGATATATCTATTTAAAGCAAAGATACAGTAAAACCTTGAATTGAAGCCCCATGGCTTCTTTTGAAGACTACTTTGCAAAGTAAAGAGGGGCAGGGGGCTCCTTTTCAAAATCAATGGTGTGACTTTTGTGAATTTGTACTATAAAACAATAAATAAGGCCAATGTACAATTCATGTACAGTCTATGTACTGTACTATCTCGAAAAGAAGCCTATGCTATCTGGAAAAGAAGCCCATGCGCTTCCTTTCCAGGGTAATTTTGCAAACTAAAGAGGGGGGCTTCAATTCAAGATGGGCTTCATCTTGAGATTAAGCCCACTGGGCTTCAATTTGAGGTTTTACGGCATCTCCATTTAAAACTACGGTACTGTACAGTAAGACACCTATATTATAGAGATATCTCTATTCATAGAGATATCTTAGAATAGAGATACTGTATCTTTGTTTTAAATAGAGCTATCTTAAATTTAAATAGAGATGTCTCTGTTAATAGAGATCTCTATTAATGAGCTGCCTGCCGATATTTTACAAACGCGCGTGATAAGCCGTTCAACAAATTGTTACACCCAGGTTGTTCTAACGAGTTCCAGGGAATACCTACCTAATCCATACTATACAACATAAATCAAGGTAGCCGTTAACACTGTTAAATCATATATAAATCATCAAAGAAAGGTAAATACAGTGTTCGAATAAAGGACTTAATAAATACAACGTGTAGCATAGCTCTCAACGAATGTAGTCCTGTAAATAAATGAATAAAGAAATTGTGTAATAAAATGCCTCTGGCGGGACTCGAACCTGCGACCTCTCGCTGTCAAGGCGAGTGTCATAACCACTCATTAGACCACGGAGGCTTCATGGTTGAACAGATTCAAATACCACCAGATACACTC
>NW_022719988.1:96124-106787 GCF_011630105.1 Anneissia japonica | reverse complement strand
TACATAGGCATAATTCATAAATTAATTGAGTAATCATGTACTAAGCAAAATTTAAAGTATACTGTAGTATATGAAAACAACAAAAAGAATAGCATACACATATCAAATTCCATGTTTGACATTATATAATTAAAATCATAAGATCGTAATATTTCAATCATAATCAGAATATAGCACTGTAAATGGGAGAAAGACAATATGTTAGTAGAAAGATAATAAAACGGAATTAAGAAATGTATTACAAAAACCGATCAACAAACTTTTTATAATGATAATAACAATATATAATAGATTTTGCATTTTCGGCGCTCCATATTGTTCGAAATAAACTGCGACCGAAATGATCAGCTACCGCTAGGACTACCGTCTTTGTCAATAATTTAACGGAGGTCAGCAGTAGTACTGTTGTAGTAGTAGGCCTAGTGTACTGAGTTCAAATCCTGACCTAGGCCCCTAGACTATTCTCACTTGAAACCATCGCACATCTAGGCCTAGGCTGCAATGAATGGGATTTACTTTAAGTAGCATCTTGTGTATTTGTTAGCGCTGTGGCCAGAGGTTCGGTACCAGATCCGTTGTCGTTCGTGTGTAAAAAGGTCCCATACAAGATTTGTTTACCACAATTCGTGGAGATCTTGTGGTATATATATATATTACATTATAAATTTTACTATGTTCTTGATGACAATATGTTATTCACTTAATAATTTAATTTTTGTTTTATTTTACTACAGGCACTGGTGTATAATAGACAAGGCCGGGCACGAATTGAGCATGGCCCAAAAAGAGTAAAGTCCTGTTATTTCATTTTGATATAGAATATGGCTGGTCGGTGCAGTGGTTAATGAGCTCTTAGTTTGAAATCAGGGTTTAAATATCCTCACTCTGAATTTTGCTAGTACTGTATTCTTGTGCAAAACACCTCATATGCTTGCCTCTCTCTACCCAGGAGTACAAATGGGTACTGTACATGATAGGATGTTGTGGCATTAAATGCAGTGGTAGCTCCAGAAATTTGCTTACAGGGGGTCCGAAGTTGTGTCCGGAAAAAAAATTCCAGGGGTTGGGTTCACAGGAAGTATTTTTTAGGCTTATTATGGCCCAACTCACTATCAGACCATTATATTAGGGATTGGCAATCAAAATAATGTTATTTGGATAGGCAAATTATTATATTTGTTCAGGGGTCAATATCCGTCCAATGGAGGAGGAGAGAAACGCCCTCTCTCTGGCGCCACCACTGATTAAATGTATTTAGATGCGCTGCGTATACTTCCCAGGGAGCAGAGATAGTTGCAATTTGTGCTGGTTTGCAAAAGTATTTCATTGAATGAGCAGCGGATAATTACACTCTCATTCAGTATTTTCCAACAAACAAATGCATGATGGAGAAGAATGGCAAATTAGCATGAAAAATGATACATTATCCAAAAATGGAATAGCTTGCTATTATTAAATGTTGTAATAACCCATTATCTCACGATATTAATCTGCCAATCAATTGACAAGTATCTATTTAGGTATGTTATAAATGTGATTATTTATTTTTTTGTATTTTCTTCTGGCAAATGCATGTGTAATAATTTTTGGATAACTTTTCAATTTTATATGGATGTCATCATTTTTATTCTTATAATTAATTTAATACCTCTCAACAGTGATCTTTATGAAATAATTTAATGTTGTTATAACATTTTTAAAGAAAAACTGAAGGCGATTTTTGTTTATTCAATCAATGGCTAAAATGTGATTATGAAAATTTTTTTTAAAAAGAGCCTATATTTTCAGATGTTCCTGTGGCGATCAAAGTACCAGATATTAAATCATGTTGTTGCAAGCCAAAAACAGTACTTGAAAATTTGTTTCAAGAATGGCGATGTCGAGTATAAAGAGGGGTATGTTTTTGTGTGAACTGAAACTGTACACTATCTTTACAAAAATACCACTCATTGGGAAGATTTTTGTTCAGAAGTGCTTGACCATTTAGGCACTATTACATGGAATTTAATTGAAAATTTGCATACTGGTATTTTGGATTACCAAGTCCTCATTCTTTTTTCTGTTGCGCTCTTCCCCCTCCCCATTGATCTGCCCCCATCACACTGTAAATGTCAGATCAGATATTTTATATTTTGTTATTGAAAGTTATTTATCCTGTTTTTACTATTATGGTGTTGCAGTAGATGGATTAAATATGTAAAAAATTTAAGAATTGCTAATTTTAAATTTTGTTCTTTAAATAGGCCATGTAGAGTACATAAGAACCCAATGATACACTCATCAGTTTTCGCAGTAGATTGTATTTCACTTGATGCTAATGAGGTTGTTGTCATTTATGGTGCGGAAGAAAAAGGACAGATGACTCGTAGACTGCAGTACGGTCCGACGCTGTTCGCCCCAAAATCCAACGAATGGTAAGACACAGCATGGACATTACCACCTACGTATATTTCTATCTTTCTTTCAGTAGGGGGTATAGGGCAGTGTTGCCAGATCAGGCATGCGCGATCCCACTTGCCCGATGCCTGGGGCAAGTGTTATTTACGGCCGGACAAGAAGAATTTTAGGGACCACTTGTCTGTGGGCAAGCACTTTTAGAATATGCTACTCCACAATGTAATGCCTAATACTTTTACAGTACTTATTAAAGTCCGACTCTTGAAAATATGCAGCATATTTTATCAACAAATTGTTGGCCAAATTTTCGGCAACGCGACTCAACATATCGCGATATACGCCTGGGACAAATGTTTTTTACGGTCGGACAACAAGAATTTTAGGGACCACTTATCCGTGGACAAGCACTTTTAAAATGCTACTCCACCATGTAATGCCTAATACTTTTATAGTACTTATAAAAATTCTGATTATTGAAAATACGCAGGATATTTTATTAACAAATTGTCGGCGCACAAAGAGATCAACAGAAAATCAACTATGGTTACGCACTTCACTGCGTACTGTGTTGTTGATGCAGTTTTACTGCACGTGGTATGTTTACAATGTAAATTCGCACTGGTCTCGTCTATAAATACCAGACATATTTAAAGACTCTGAGTGTACAGCCACTAGTTGATTAGTTGAGTTGGATGACATGAAATGTCTGGACTTCCTGGCAAAAAAAAGTGCTAATTAATATCCTTAAATAATAGGCCAATTTTTGGGGTTGAGCTTATACTAATGAAATCTCCTGTTCATGAATTAACTTTTAAGGTTGGCATCAAAAGGTTAAGTCCAGTCTTGGATTATGTTTTTTTTTTCTGAAAGTATTTTTCTGAGCTACTCAATCAAGTTATACCCAGGCTCTTGTCAGGGGAAATGCTGATATGTGAAATCATACATAAATAGGGGTGGATATATAGCCAAGGTTGGTTTACACAAGAGGAAGTACAGTAGTTAAATATTCATTTATCTGGATATAGTTTTAATTTTACCTCTCAGGCTTCATAATTTTTCCTGGCACGGGACAGATCCAAATCACAAAACACGAAAAATACCAGGAATTCTCAATTTCAACAAACTCTGGGTTGTTCCTGACCAGCTATACTTTAATGTACGTATATTTCATTATTTTCTTCTTTCATTTACAGTAGTCATTTCGTATTTGCATATTTTAATTATTTTTCTTCATTCTATTTTAAATTCATTCAATCAATCATGAATTTATTTATTCTTTTATTCCTCCATTCAACCTCTCATTTATTTGTTGATTTATTCTTTCATTCATTTTTTATTTATTCTCTTCATTTGGTAAACCATACAATAGTTCATTAATTCTATTGTACCACACACAAGTTAATATCAAGAAATATAGCAAATTAACAGTAAGTGAAAAAAAAATGTAAAGTTAAATATTCCTTCAGTTACTATTCTTTTATTTATTCATTCTTCCAGCATCAGTTCCTTCTTCACTATTAATAATTCAAGAATTTTCTTCCTTTATTTTTTCAAAATTTTTCATTCTCATCAACTTTATTTATCACTAGGCATAATTATAGTTTTAGAGCACCCTATAAATTTTTGTTTCCTTCATTTTTGTGATAGGTGGAAGATGTGAGGACAAAGGATGATGCACTTTTGAAAGTGAAACTTATGATTTTCTTTGAACTCAGTGACATTGAACTCATGGTAAGAAAATATAATGTAAATGTTATTATTATATTATTTATTTTACTCATTGCTACTGGTAATACTATGTGCCTACTACTATTTGTCTATTTTCTTATTATTATCAATAACCCTAGTACCATTATTGCCTTATATCATTATTGCCTTATATTGTTATTTAGTTACTGTTCTTCTCATTTTGAATATTGCTGTGTTATATTTAGTTCTGCTTCCGAATCTCAGTTAATTCGCATCGATAGGATGCATCTTAAGTTTATTAGGTTTTTTGAAAAATGTTTTAATCGCCCTTGTAAATTATATGTGTCCTAGGAATAGATTTTTATTTCACGATATGGTTTTTCTCTATAAATTTGTTCGTATTTTAGTTGTGATCTTATACATCTGTTTGGTTTGCATGTTAATTCTAGAAGCCTTCGTTCCTGCCCTACCTTTAATGTCCCCTTTTGTAGAGTTGATGTCTGTAAACGTAGTTTTATTTCTAGACTTTCTCTACAATATAATTCTCTTTAACCACTAATATTGACATTTTTCACAATAGTTTGTATATATTTCGTTCTATTATTATTAATCATTTGAAAAGGTGAGATTTTTGTACTGTATATTTGATATATTTAAATTTCATATATTTTACCAGCCTGTTAGTGGCGATGATTCGCTGTTGGTCTGTTTAAATGAAATAAATATTAATATAGATAAATAAATAAATATTATTATTATTATTATTATCAGTATAATTTTTTTTTTTTTTTTTTAAATAAATAAATAAATATTATTTTTTTTTTTTTTTTGGAAAGATGGATGAAAGAAACATGACAAACTGTAATGTTCAGATAGGACCTATGTCAAAGATCAATTCATAATCAATCATACAGATTATACTTATGTTTTTTTTTGAGTGTTTGATGTTAGAAATAAGCAGAGTTGTGTGTGTGTACCATACAAGATGGTTGCCATAGATTCAGCCAATCACAATTACGCCAAGCATCGTTTTAATGGCTCCCTCAACTTAAAGTTTGAAACTTGAGCGTTGTGGTACAGTATAGCATACACGATATCAATTTTCATTCCTTAGTACTTTATTTTTAAATCAGATACTCCATTTGGCTACGATAAAGGGGTTAGTACCCCTGTCATCCTTTTTAAATAAAAGAGTCCCACAATTAACACAAAATTTTATTATCTTTTATTTAAAAAAAAGTTCCCAACAAATTTAATTTTTTCTCCCACCGGGGGAGAGGGGATAGGCTTCTGGGGCGTTGACCCCCTTGTCGGGGAATTCCTGGCAACGCCCCTGAATGAAGTAACAGTTAGTCACAGGGCTTGGTTATAATACATGCTAAGCCTGAAGATAGCACTTTCCTGTGGCTGTCATCTTGAATGGTACACATGCCTTAGATTAGATGAATGTAATACATAGCACTAAAAAATACTGCAACTGTTTATGTCTTGACCTTTGCATATACATGTGCATTTTAAACTACTAAAATGGAGTGTTACATTGATTCAATTCAATATCTGTAAGCATCATATACATGTAAGTTGTAAAAAAAAATGTTTTTAAAAAATGGTAAAGTGCTTATTAAAGACCCAGATGCTTAATAACAATACCACCAGCAATGTCATGTAAAAGTGCAACCGAGTAAAAATTAACTAGAACAGTATTTCGGTACACTGCATCTGAGCAGTTATGGCTGCATATGATTTCTTTTACATTTTGTGTGTATGCTTGGAAGTATGATAGTGATTTGTATGTCAAAAGAGAGTTTGACATTTAATCTTTTTTTTTTAATTTCTTTAGAGAAAACCTCATATCTTTAATTATTATCATGATTCATGTCTTTTATTTTTAGTTATCAAGAACATCAGATCCCATTGCTGATATTGTTAAGTAAGCTTTCTGCAGCTAACTCCTCATATTGACCAATCACAAGCATCATTTCATACTAGAAGTTCACCACTCATAAGCATCATTTCATACTAATATATGCTCACCAATCCTGTAATCTTATTTATTTTAAATTCTACAATAAGAACTGCTCTTCTGTTTTAGAAGGGAAAGTGCTTTTTATTTTTTATTTATTTACATATCTATCTACTTATAATACAGTATTTGTATGTTGATTTTATTTATTTTTAAATATTTGATGTGAGAGACCATTTACATACAAGGAACATTACTCCAAATAATGACAACGAGGCCATGATTAAATGTTTTCACATACATCAGTATAAATGGCTCTTATCAGGCATGTAAATGGCTGAGGGAATGTGGTGATCTTCTGTACTTGGCCAAATTTCATTTCAAGTGAACCACCCTCTGATGAATCAAAACACCCCCTTTTCATTAAAAAAAAAAACCCAGCAAATTGATAATAAAAAGTACATTTTTACATGCTCTTCAGCTTCTGGGGCTGTTTCACCCACTGACCAGCACAAATACTCTTCCCTCAACCCCACCAGGGCATCTAAATGTGCTCGGAACCTCTGGCACCTTAGTAAATCCTCATCCCCATTTTTTGAGATACACCAATTAAACATGTTCTCTCATTTATAATGTGATAATATGGACCAATGCTTTCATTACTTGCAGTGATGTGTCAGCAGACATCGTGACCTTCACGTCCCAAGTGACCTACGAAGAGTTCAATACGAAGTGCGGCAAACTCAATAAAATTGAGACTTATCCAGAGTTGATGGAACGCAGCAAGCTGATTGGCTACCATGTCTCAAAGGTTGTTTTTCGTGGCTACCATGCAAGTACGCAACTTGAGGCACTGCATCACAAATCAGTTGAAACAAGGACTCGCTTGAAACTAATGGTTAGTAATTTTACCTCATTATTTTCAATTAATTAATGGAACAGGCTTTTGATATGATGACCAGCTTGGTTGGTTGGTTCAGAATCTTCATTGTTGTAGTTGCCAATGTCTAATCAATGATCCATGACGCTGTGAGGTGTGGGTGCGTGTTTGTTCGTAATTGGGTTGAATTGCTGCTACAAGAGTTGGAAGGGAAGTTAGTTAATAAGATAGCTCTGGTGACCAATGTCCTGGGGCGTGGAAAAGTGCCACGCATCTGTATGTTTTTTATAAGCGCCGCTCCCGAATAAGTGCCACGGTGCTTATTGAAGCATTTACAGTATGTATGCATGCATGCATGCACACACACCCACATATGCACGTAAGCGTGCATTCGTTTAATGTAAATATTAAAACTACAGTATTTATTATTGCATTTGTAGATTGAAACAGAAGAGCAGGAGCAATCATTGACAGATATGAAGCTCAAGAGTGAAATTAGTCAGAGCACCCTCAGTATGTCACTCATTTTATTTTTATTTGTAAACAATCCAACATAAAATTATACAAACCCAGACAGTGTGTCCCCACATAACAAAAAGTACTTTGCATTGTATTGTGAAGAATATTTATGTAGGATCCTAGGAGGCACTGGTGGTGCCCGGATTTTCCTGAGAGGTGTGGGGGAGTGGAGGATAGGGGAATGGACGTGATATCTCTCCGATGGGAAGGCCGATTTCCTTGAAGATAGCATAAGTGGGCAAACTTTCATAGTAATCACAGCCTTCGCTGGTAAATCTATTATTATTATGACAGTGTTATTTTTGTGATATGGAAACTGAATTGAAATTATTTATTATTACTAGTATTGTTATTGTTGTTGCCGCTACCACTGCTGCTGTTGTTAGTTTATTAAGATTTTCAATTATACTATTATTTATTACCATTGTTATTGTTAAGAGACATACTTCTTCCAATATATTCTAATATTCTTTTATATATTTGGTTACTAGAGCAACAGCTTGCCATTAAAAGCCTCAAACACAAGCATCAACTAGAACTGTAAGTAAATTGACCTCTGTTGACCTACTGCATCTAAAACCAGGCATTCTTTGCATTATACTGCGAATCCAACTCCACTTTATGTGAGCGTTAGCCGAAGCGACACCGTCTGCTGATATCGTCATTAAAAAATTGTGTGTTGCGTGTGAGTCCCTGCGTCCTTCATAGAATCGCACTGGGCGATGACCGTCAGGTGAAGAGAGTGCCTAGCTTTAGTCAATGCAAACACAGAAGTGAGTGAAAAGAGCTGCTTCCAATCAGCAGCGGATTGCTATAAAACAGTCTTAACTGGTAGTCTTAACTCCTCGAATAAAGCCGGCCTTATCACTTAAATGGTCTTACTAAAGTCACTCTACAAAGACCATTGCTGTAAAACAGTCTTCACTTAGACCGCTTTCAGTATTGAAACGCTAACATTCCCTGGTTAACATAAAATTGAGGCGCTAGTACGCTTGCTCATAACATACATACATATCAAAATGAACGTAAATAAACGTAGACCGGTTTTTACAGATGCTGAGAAGCTTGCGGAATATTCGTTCGTAGTCTTGATGATCTAGGTCTAGTATCTGTAACGCCATGATGAAAATGATTTAAGACCATTTTAAGCATCCTCCAAGTAGGCTTTAAAATTAAGATGGCTGTTTACAATGATTTATAGTTCATCTCCAAATCAATTACATTATCAGCATCAATTATATTAATTATATTGATTAAAATGTATATATAATGTGTGGTAACACACTTTTGGACATGCATGACATTTTGTTAATACAATGTGACAATAAATTTCTCTTACAGGCAAAGTAGAAAGTATGAGTTAGAGGTTGCGAGAAAAGCGCATCAAGAGAAATTGCAACATACAAGAGAAGAAGAGATGGCTAAAATTGAGGTAGGCTTGAAAATTTGTATATCACCAAATCAATTTCCTAATTTTGTTTATATATATGAATTATCATTTTTGGTTCCTATGCTATAAAACAATAGGAAACTTTGCAATTGTCTTTACATGTTCGTCCGTACATCTGTGACCCTAACGTCATCAAATTTGTAAACAAGCAAACATGAATTTCCAAACACCGTTGAAGTCTGATGTTTTCCCCGCAACCAAATGGCGAATTGGAGAGCAACTTCTTTTCTCAATGTGCACAACTTTCAGTCAATTACTATGGCTGTGCAATCGTTTCCTCTTTGAAGCTAATGCATTTATCTTTCAAGAAATACCAAATATAATAATATTTTCTACAAAAAAGACTTTCGAATTTAATGAAACATTTACACCAGCTTTAAAAGTATGGTATATTTCAACTTGAATTCTAATTTTAACAGATGTTAATTAAGGAATAAATGAGGATTATAATAAACTAAGTCATTCTAGGGTTAACAAGTGTTAACTATTGGAAAATTAAATCCACAATCAGAGTAAATTTCAGTTTCACACTGCCTTAGCTTTATAGTCAAACCAATCGTTCTTTAGACAAGATTATAATGGACACAGAAGTAATTGTAACAGAAATATTTTGCGGAAAAAAATCTAATCAGGGGAACATTGTTAATTATAGAGATATTTAATGAGATAAAATCAAACAGGTTATTGCACAACTGCTGCGTTGAAGTGTATAAACGCATGTCGCTGCCAAGTTGTTGCTAACGAAAAATGTGAATAATAAGATAATATGCCCGCGCACAATCCAAAGGCGGGGAACACATTGGTTTGTCGCATCAAAGGGATCTGTTGCTGAGTGATCTTCTCAATAATACCTCCATGGGTTGACTGTGTAATTTCTAACAGTAAATTCTTCGAGTGAAAATGTGTCTTAATGGGAAAATTGAAAGGGGTGCGCTGGATTGGCCCCATCATAGCTGAGGTGGTAATGGTAGAATGAAGACACTATGTTATTTTCTTAATGTATTATATAATTTTGTCTGACATTTGACCTTCTGTATTTTGTAGGCTAAGAACAAGGAGAATAATCAGAAGGTTGACCGACTTCGTAAGTTGCAAGAAGTTGGCGTTGATATATCTGAGTATTTAATCAGCAAGAATCGCCGCCCTGACTACACCATGAAGGTTATTGCGCCACCTCATTCCAACGTGCACGTTCACCAATCGTAAAGCCACGCCACATAATTGGCCGAAATCCATATAGATTATGTGGAGGAGAACAGTGCAAGGTTTTATTGTGAACTATATTGTGCACTGTGGCCTGCTTAACAGGAAAAAATATGTACTGTATATCCAAGTATAAATCAGTATATTGTTAATTTCATTGTGATATATACATTGCATGACCACTGTAGCTTTAGTTTTCCCAGCCCACAAAATCCCTAGATATTGCTTGCTGTACCATCTAAATATTCATGGATATATAAATATATATATTAGTAAAAAATGTTAAGATAGTATAATACATACTTCAAGTATTGAAATGCATGCCAATGAATTCCTGATGATGACATAATTAATTTTGAAATATTGGATTTCAACACGATGGCGTGCATTTTGATACTTGGAGTATGTATTATACTATCTTATCTGAGATGAATCAGTGGACCTTTCAGTTTTTGAAAAATGTTATTTTGTTAAGAAAAAAAAGAATCTTTTCATTTAGATATACAATATATATAATATTCATATTAGATTTGTTGCATAGCACATATATATATATATATAT
>NW_022719988.1:93322-95395 GCF_011630105.1 Anneissia japonica | reverse complement strand
AGATGTGTCTGTTAACACTGTTAAATTATACATAAATCATCAAAGAAAAGTAAATACAGTGTTTGAATAAAGGACATGTTGGTATATCGTGTAGCATAGCTCTCAACGAATGCAGGCGAGTGTCATAACCATCAGACCACAAAGGTTAAAGATTCAAGTAACCATCAGATGCACCTCATTGCACAATAGGTACGGCTGGTAATAAATAGCATATACTACAAGTCAAGATAGCTGTTAACACTATTAATTTATATATAATTTGACAGTGTTAATGGCTATCTTGATTGGTATTATATGTTAAAATTTTTAGATCACAGAATGGCCCTTTCCAGAATGTCACTCAAATTTAAGCAATTTAATGGAGACCAGTGGAGGAAAGAAAGCAGTTTTCTTTCCTCCATGATATTTGCTAAGAATGAAATGCAACACCATGACATAAACCTAAGAAAGACTTCCCCCAGCATCATCATTCTTCATCATTAATGGGTATGCTAATTTAACAAAATTTAAGCTAAAGTTCCCCATAATCAGAAAAGTATTTTAATTGAAATACGCATTAAGTTTTTCGAGATAACGTTCATAGTATTTTTTGTCAGTAGATAAATCATCACCTCTCGTTGGCGGTGCAAATGTTACCATTGTCGTGCTTTTTGTAAAATACTCAGCAGAACCTATAGCTGTTGTCATCTTTTTTTCCAAAACGTTGCTTTGATTTTCTTGATCGTTTTTGTAGAATTTTCTCAGGAGTTCTGAGATGGGTTTCTGAGCAGTGTCACCTGAATCCACTTGCTGCAAGTTGACGTCATCGGGATTTATAGCACCACTGCTGGCAGCATTTGCAGACGATACACGTTTGAATATTTGTTGCACGAACATACCGAGACCATTTGTCTGGTTTGTCGAATGAGTGGTCGCGTTTTGTTGTGGTATTGGCACAATTTTTGGCTGAATTGCTGCGTTTCGACGCATGCGCATGAGGAATTTCCCACGACCTGATGTAATGTGACGTAACGCAGCATTAGGTTTTCCACTTTTTACTTGTCGTCTGGATCTCACAACACCCACTTCCGAAGATGGCATGGTTTTGTCATGGGTGCTAGCCTGACATGCCATCCGACAGCAAAGAATGGCACAAGTCGCCACGAGGACGGTAAATCTGAATGTCCAATCCATGGTTCTGAAAATAAAATTGTTATGACAATCGTTTTGGCAAAAGTTGACTTATAATATCTGTGGCGTAGGTGTGTGCATTGTTCTTCCACTCCGAGCTTATGAATGTGAAAGACATCACCCCTTTTTTATGACATTTCGGGTCGAGCCGATGCCAATTGTTTTACAGAAGGTTATCAGAGACTCCTTTGGGATTCCTATTATTTATTTAAGATAAACATTTTTGCCCAAGAGGGGAGAGAAAATAAATTCAAAACCAACCCTTAATTGATTCAAAGGATAACCTATAGCACCACCAATAAACTATCGCTTACATAATTAATGCTATTTTGCCAACATCTTTACATGGTTTAATTGTATAAGTAATCCGCTCATTAACTTGTCACCGAACTTTCATTTTGTGGTCCGACATGGTCCGATCAACTGATTGTATCTTTAACTTGGTTTTGATTGTTAATACCATTTATTATTCTTTATGTATATGTAAGATCTCCTAAGTTTCCTCACTTTAACGTTGATAAAGATAGCAGGAGGTATCGAAATATCCGTTTGATTTGGTTTTATTTTAATAAATTTGTGTTCCACAAGTCAACCTTTCAATGATTGTACACCGTTTTTTTCATTATATAATATATATATAATTGATGAGCTACAACAGGTTCCTATTTGAACAGTTATTGTTATTTATCTATTTGTTTAAACATATATAGGGCCGGAACACGTGAGGAGACTCTAAATCGTCTTCGGGTAATACTTTATACATATAGGGCCTAAGTATACATTTTAAACGGTATAGAATCTGCGAGTGCAAACAAAATTTCCCCAACCGGGATTCGAACCCGGGACCTTCTGCTGTCTATGAGGAAGGTCCCGGTTAAAATTTATATAGGCCTATATACATAC
>NW_022719988.1:67364-93215 GCF_011630105.1 Anneissia japonica | reverse complement strand
CCCATAAAACAGCAAACGGCCACATAATGCAAAACTATTTAAAATTAAAACGGAACAGTAGAGAAAATCCGATCAGAAGGACAAAATAAACTAAGCATCCACTGGAAGGAATCCCAATATCTATGTATACGGCGAGTTATTACAAAGAATCCTGCAAACTTACCTTCAGTCGTCGAGAGAAAGATCAAAACGAGGTGTGTTTATTCTAGCCGTGAGGTAAAATGAGACGTTACAAAATTTACATGAATGTATTATTTGACAAGTACAGCTGTGACAAAATTAATTAGTAATGTCAATAGCAAAATTGTCACCCATGTATACGGCGAGTTTATACTACAAGAAATTAAAAAAAATCAAATTTGAATAATTAATTATTTGTATAATGAATGTGACAGATGGTGTGTCATTGGGGTTTTTTTTGCCAAACATCGGGAGGAAAATCATGAACAGATGTAGCGAACGTATAGGCAATATCTGGTGTTTTAGTTCTGTAGTTGGATGACTATGTCCACGCGTTCATTTGATAAGCGATACTTTACAATATCATATTTACAAGTATTTTCTTCAAATCAGATTAACAATACTGTAGGCCTATGTGTAATCATTAATTAATTAATTCATTTTTTTAAAATGCAATTACAGTTGTAAACTCAATTACGGCAACTTTTACATTATTTACAAGAATCCTTAAAATTACACTAAATATATTAAAATGAAAATATTAACACTTTGAAAATTACGGTAACTTTTACATTATTTAGAAGAATCCTTTAAAATACACTAAATATATTAAAATGAAGATATAAAAAGAATTAAATCAAATCGTATTGTTTAGAAAGATTTAAAAGGGAAATTAAAAAAATTAATCATCAAACAAAAAATTGTTACGAATCGCCTTGTAAATCACTGATTCCTTTAGGCACATCATGGTGAAAATCTAATCCCTGCTGGTCAACGAAAATATAAATTTATATTTTTGATTTTCATTTATTGTGAAGGATATATTTAAAAAAAGCCAAGACTTACCCAACGTTTAGTGTGATGACAACATACCTTATTAAGGTAACGTCAGCTGATGTTCTTGACTTTTTTAATAAATCAATTTCACAATAAAGAAAAATCAATATAAATATTCTTTGGAAGGAGATGAATTTATTCAACATAAACAGTACCTAGAGTGCCACCGAGAGAGGGAAGGGGTAAAGATCCCCGGGTCTTAAGCTTACCAGGGGCCCATGGAAATTGAAGTAGCATTGTTTTTTTTCAAAAATAATTACTATCATAGGCCCTCAACAATAATGGCATGGGTCCCCTAATAATGGGCTCCTATACACATCTAGATGTGTATAAGAGACAGACCTATAGCCCCCAAAAAAACCCCATCTTTTTATTTGCGCTTCGCGCTCGCAACTGGGGGCCCACACCAACGCTTTTCCCTGTTACCGTTTTCCCTCTTGGCGGCCCTGAGTACTGTACTGTATACTGTATTTAATTATATTAAATTATCAGGAACGCTCTTTTGTAATGTGTTCCAAACCACGGACTAATAATTGGAGGAAATCATATGCATCTTGAAATTAGGTAGCGGGAAGTGAATATTCTCATGCTAATTTTAATGCTATTTAAATGATAGTATTATAATGCAATAAATATTGGGAAAACGCCGAAAATTCTGCAATTTTTAAGAAAGATTGTCTGCGTCTGCTTCTAATTTTCCACCTTCTTGCTGAGCTTCTTAAACCATAAATTTCTCTATGCTTAAACAGTCTAACACGAAGCAAGACCTTATACTGTTTGAGGAACTCGGGAAGAAAGTGGAAAATACAGACGCAGACATAAACTCTCTTAAAAGTAATAGGCCTATAAATAATAAGATAAGATTAAGAGATAAAGATAAACTTTATTTTCATGACCACAAAACAATGCGAACATGAATTTTGGTTTCTTTGATGCTTTACTTCACAAAGCAGTATGAAATAAATAAATAAATAAAAAAGATTAATTAACTTAAATAAGCCTATACGAGAAAGACAAAAAAAAAATAAAATATACAAACTAGTATCTCTGAAAAGTTGATTGATTGATTGATTGATTGATTGATTGATTGATTGATTGATTGACTTTATTAGAAACTCATAACACAATACAATACAACAACATGATGAAAATGAATTCCGAAAATAACACAAGAAGTTAAAACTTATTTCCATTCTGGTCCTCAACACAAAATTAAACACTTGGCAAAACAATAAGCATAATTTTCTTCAACATAAAAAAAATCAAGAAAATGGTCTTGTATTAATTATTAATTAATTAAGTAAGTAATTAATTACTACTCTTAACAATAACTTAAAATACTGAAGTTTTCTGAGTGATAGCTGAAAATGTCGTTTCAGTCTGTAGCCCCTGGGATTTAAATGTACTCTTGCCGATAGAAGTTTTTTTGTCTAGGAATTACGGACCTCTCACTTGCTCGCGTACTAATAATACTGTGTATATTTCTGATAGCCTGAATAAAATAATGCTCCAAATAAGCTGGACCATTGCCATTTATTAGTTGGTGTACTAGTCCCCATAGAGTCAACTGGTATCCATTTCAGTTGATTGAAATGAACATAATGAATTGTAAACATGAGTTAAGTTATCAACAAAATATTTTGACGGACTCCACCGGGGTTACTAACAACATACTGTAATTATTGTTTAATGGGTGTAAAATATCTTCCATAATTTTCTTAACTTGGCTAGTCACATCCCGTTTACCAATAACATTTACATCCCTACCTATTATTTTACTTGCAATTTTCATTATTCTATCAAATTCTAACAATATTTTTAATACAATTATATTATCAACTTTTGGTGGTGTTTAATCTAAATATTTATCTATATTTATTGTCATCTTTACTCTTAAACCTGTTTTACTCTTTTGCGTAAGTCCATTGTTTTATTCAGTTTAATTCGAGTCATTATTCTCTTCCACCTTTCCCATTATTAAGCCTAGTATTTACTTGTTTTTTTATTTGACTTTTTTTTATGGACCTTTTCGCTATGCCCCGCCCATATAGGCCTATTCAATTACATGTCTTGCAACTTCCCTATACAAGCAATGACCTTTTTTCATTAAACAATATGAGTACCTCTTAATCTATAATGCTAATATATTTTATTACTGTTTCCAAAATTACACTGAGTTGACAGGAGGGCAATACATGACAAGCCGGTCCTCCAGCAAGGGACTTAAGTTTGGTGGCAGCATTACTTTTCCTCCACGGCGGTGGCAATAAGGCTTTCAAACTGGTACTGGTATGGGCATTTATATTGCACATTTTCCTTTCGGTTGTAAGGTTTCATTGTTCAGGGAAAAACTCGGGCAACGTGTTCTACAGCAATAAACATGAAATCATGAACGCCACAACTGTTGTATATTGTCAAACCAATTAACAACAAAAGCACAACACAAAACAAATCGTACAACCGACACAATTAATAACTACTATATAAATAATACAGGTATTTTGAATAACTTTATTTTGAAAATTGCATACTGTACATTTTAAATAATAATAATTTGTTCTGTTGACCTGCAACATCAGAAATAGCCATAACAGGTGTCCCAAGTCTTCCGAGAATTGTGGAAGTCCCTTGGAAATCGGGATTGTGTCGCATACTTTTTTGTGCAAGCAAAAATCCCCTGGCTACTAACCTATTTCCTGCAAATGTATGTGCGGTATTACAACATGCAGTACATTATTATAATTAGGTGTGGTAACAAAACACATTTAACCATATCATTAAGGTGGCTTCTCCCAATGTAGGACCCTTACCCTAGAGGGCAGTAAAGATTAAGGAAAAATCAAAGTGCCACAAGTAATTTGTCACTTCATATATAATATTATATTACTATAAAATTGGAATTAAATGATAGGCCCAGAATTGAGTGAAATCAACATGTTTGCTTCTACATTAATGCCTATGTAAAACAGAAAATGTCTACCATTAGTGATTTCTTTTAAATTTATAATAATTATAAACAATATTTTACTTGTAGTTTGTACTACAGTATTATTAATATTAATGTGTGAATTGCCAATACAGGAAGTGTTAGGATTATCATATACTTTATTTTATTATTTACTTTATTTCAATTACATCCAACAGCGGAATTGCCAATTACAGGATGTCTTAAAATATGTAAAAATATAGTAAAATACAAAATAAAACAATAACAATCAAGGTAACAAATCAACAATATTGAGAGTTCCTAGCTTAACTGAAAGAAGGCCTATACTGAATTAAAAACTTTGGATTTAAACATGGAAATACAGTTAAAAAATATGTCAATAGTAGTATCATTACATGTAATGGTATTATACAGTAGTTATGGGAGAGTCTGTGAATAAAACCATTTTTAGCAGCATTGACCCAGCTAAGGTCAGTGCTAGGTGAATTTGTTCTATGTATTTTTAACATAAGTACTGAATGTATACAAAGAGACCATATACTATACATGTATAAAGGCATCCATACTGTAATTATAACCCACACATAGGCCTAAATATTAAAGAAATACTACAAAGGCAGCATAGTTTGAATGTTTGGTGGGCCCCATAAACAATTACAAGCGGAGCGAGGGCCTTTGATAAGGTGCCCTAGAAAACTTAATGTTTTTTACATTCTGGGAGACTTTATAATTCCTACATTACTTTCAGACCAAAATCGCCAAGCACGAGATAACCAACAGCCAACTGGTGATCCATGCCTTGCCCAAATAAGCCTGTGTTGTTTTGTCAAAAGCAATATTCAAACAATTGTTTAGCAAATTATTGGTGAGCCTACAGGAGGGTTGGCCTACCTGCCCAAAACTATGCTGCCACCAGTGGGTTACTGGCCTAGGTTTTTATCAGAATTTTTAGATAACATTTAAGTAACAATGGTGAATAGTGAAATAAATTCAGTATGGACTAAAGTTCTTCAACTCATCAATGTTAGCCTCACTTTTGTGGTCCACCAAGCCTGCAAAGTGTGACCTCAAGTGGTCAAGTCCCTTTTTACTGATCACATGTTCATTTTTCTCTTTTTCCAATGCCAATTCTAACTCTATAATGACTTTATAAAGTCGCTTCACATGTATATCACAGTCAAGTCGTAAACTCTCTTCCTTCAGTTCACTTTCTTGTTGGCATTTATGTCTCACCTCTTCGAGATCAATACTAATTTGTTTACGTTTTCTTCTCTCCTCAGCTAAGTCTTTACGTAACCCTTCAATTATTTTTTGCTGTGCATGCTTCTGATTTTTCAAGTCTTCAATATCCTCACGCAAGAATACCTCAACGGATTGAGCTGCCTTTAAATCTTTGCTCACATGTTTACACACTATTTCTATGTGCGTGTTTTCATCACGTAAGCCTTTCACAATTTCACGCTGTTCTTCTAACTCCTTGCGGTATTGTTTTGCTTTTTCTTGCTTTCGTTTAAAAGCCTTTTTTATAACTTTTAACTCTTCTTCAGTTTTCATCTTCTCTTGTTTTAACACCTGATAGGCTTCTCGTAAAATGTTCATCTCATGATTTGTCCATAAACAAGGATCTTCTTTGCTAGGTTCGGTAATTGTTAAAGATTCACTTGCAACAGTTTTTTGTTTTGCAAATTTTCTAAGTGGATCCCCAACTTGTATACATTTTTGCCTTCTGGATTCTAACTCAATATTATAGGATGTTCGCACTCTCTCATATATATTTTCTATTGGCTCAGTTGTTCTTGAGATTTTACTTGGTTCATAGTGGGTCTTGATCTCCTGTAGCTGCTTATCATTCGTTAATAATTCTCCAAGATCATTGTACTTGAATGTTGGAGGAAACAATGTTTCTACCCAGTGTAGAGTCATTTTACATAGACCTGAAAAAAATATATAAAGTATGAGCAAAACATATAATTTATCTATTAGTAGAATAATGCAGTTATTCATTTTAGTTGGTTTTTAGTGGCGGCTCTATGATATATTTTCTTTGGGGGGCTGAGCTATCCGACAGGGGGACTTGGGCTTCCATCTAGGCCCGAACTGGGGAAATGGTTTGAGAGGGAGTTCCCCCTCCCAAATGAGATTTTTTTTATTAAAGAGTAGGAACCTGTGGATGGCCAGAAATGTTGGCTTGGCGTGGACCTAAATTTATATATTTTTTAGTCCAACTGCCCGACGAGCTCTGTCCGATGGGGGACTTAATCTGTCAGCTTAAGCCCCTGCTGCTGCTCCCCCTTCCCAACCACTGGCGCCGTCACTGTTGGTATTATACCTCCATCATAAACATAATAAGGATATAGGCCTATGGCGAGCTATGTATTAGTCAATTAATATAATAATCAAATAGTACAGCATTCAAAATCACAAAGTCATTCTTCGGTTACCAAGGAATTTCACATAGGCCTACCCGGCATCGCACTTAAAAAAGATTTTCCTCAGAACAGCGTACCATGCAAGGTCCAAGACCTGGCCAAGGAAAGTAAATTTAGCGCCAAGGAGTAGCATACAGCAGCTTATAGCTCAGTCTTCTCTCGGTCACTCACTGCTTAGTACCAGTGCAGTGGTTTTAGAGGGAGTAGCCTAGTTTTACTTAGAATAGTAGCCTACCTAGTTGGACAACATAGCACGCCTCTGTTTACCTTTGGCTCGCGGCCGCTTCGACCATACCAACTCTATGTCTATAGCTAGGCCTAGGCAGCTCGGACGCTACTACAGTCTTAGTCTACATTATACAGTAGGACTAAATACATATTTTACAGTTATTATTGTGTGTGCATTCAAAGTTAAAATTAAGAAAACACTATAATTAAACTACATTTGTATTCTTTACAAATGTGCAAAAACAAAAAAACACGTACTCGGACTCTCTACACGGCTGTTCTATTTTCTCTATGGTATCAACAAAGCTGTGAGTGATTTCAATGGATGCTATATGCCAATTGCCATGCTGTGCTGATAAATATAAGATCTAAAATAAATATATACAATTTTCAACGAAAGTAATAATAAATAGATAATGTTTTAAGAATTTATATTTTTAATAAAATTACTATACAAATAATGAGGTTGCATATTCTATATTTAAATTTGTACATAGAAACATTGTTTTCGATTATTCAATAGGCCTATATCGCATCCGTGGAAATTGCAACTTCAATTTTACGTTTATTTGGGTCTTTCGTGGCGGCGGAAAGATGAAGTAAGTTGCTTATGTTATATTATATTTAAGAGCAAATACATAACATTTAATTCATGTTTTATCATTAACAAAGTAATTTATATGTTAAATTTATATGAGTTTGTTTCACATGCTCAATTCTTTACTCCATGCTTTAATTGAGGTTTGAGCTAGGCTAGGCTAGGCCTAAGCTAGAACCTCTTCCTCCTACCGCTCATACTCTACACGGGCGCCTGCACATCCCACCAGTGACTTATGATATGTAGAGCTAGGCCTAGCTAGTAAAGCTGTCTTGCGTTCATATAGATTTTTGTTGATTACTATATATAACTATGCCTGCCGTATGAAAATTTCAACAATCATTTAGCTTTCGTATTTTTTTTTTCATCCTGACTTCCTATAGGCTATGCAATTCAATGAGAATCAAATCTGATAGGACCACCCCCCCCCCCCCTAAAAAAAAAATGAAAAAAATTGAAAGCAACTGTATCCTGACTTCCTATGCATTTTATGATTTTTTCCAAAGAGTCCATACTGGAGTGTTACTGGGCAATTTTTTTTGCATACCACTACCGTACCAGTGGAGTGCGCCGCCAACGTCTCTGCCAGGCCAATGGAAACACCGAACGAAAAATGTAAATGATAATAAATAGGGAATACTGCTATATTTTATTTTCATATTTTTTTAAGGATTTTTTAAGCCTAAATTTTTGAATAGGGAATTTAATCACAATGTTTGGATTGGACTGGATTTATTCGGTGTAAACACCAAGGATAGCCCACGAAAGTCTAGAAGAAGACGGCTTAAACGTCTCATCCGAAAAACGGTGTGCTATTGTAACTTGTATTTCAGTCCTCTAGCTGAAACACAAGGGGAGGCAGCGATGGGAATTGAATCGGGGACCTAGAGATCTCCACGGTTCAGCACACACACAGCGGCTACCTAGTACCACCAGATTAGCTGACTGAGCTAAGCTGCTCTCTCAGTACAGCTAAGCTAAGCCCTTTCTTACTGTATTTCCAAAAATAGCATGATTATTGCCACATTGATTTATTGCATTTTGTTTCCTTAGCCCATTGACGAATATTAGGAATATTAACAAGTTGAACGAGCTAGAGGCTGAATATGGAATTTCCGAAAAGCATTCATGGCACCAGCAATACAAAGACAGTGCCTACATATATATTGGTGGCCTACCATATGATCTTACAGAGGGTGACATCTTGTGTGTTTTCTCACAGTAAGTAACATCACCGAAATGGTGTGTCTAATAAATTGGAGGGAAAATATTAGGGGAACGAGTCACTTGCGATAGGACAGTGTGTTTTATTCTATTGCTGCAAGAGTCGCACACTATATGATTAAGATAAAAAAATGATTAATCTGCTACGGCCAACTGTGAGTTTTCTCATCCGCTTTTTGCATGTATATTTTATAGGGCGCCCCCACACTTGCAATCTTTTTTTCACTGCCAGCAACATAACATGTTATAGTCTAGGTGTATCTTTCCTGAACTACCAGCTGTTAAGTCTGGTTCTGCAATTTATAACAGCAGAGTGATAAATGCAAGAATGTTACCCCAGTTTTAACGAATATAGTCGTCCTTAGGACCATCAGCAACACCCTATGGGACGAGTATACTTTTTGCTGGCAGCGAACATGTTGAAGAGGAATGGATTTCAGTGGCATTGAAGGGTGCACTATTTTACCTATAGTAAAACTTGAATGTAACCAGACCAAAGAATGCTGATCCTCACAGTAAAGAGGACCAACCAACTAGTCAGCATTACTGTATAATCCAATAGAGTACTACAGTGTTACGTCACGATACCATGTGATACTACTCCGTTGCTATTGGCGACACAAACTGCGTTTAACCGGACGCCCTTTCCCCACAGACAAACCACTGATTCCAATTTCTAACGTAATTATTATGATGTTGTATCTTAGTTTTTCTTTGTAAATTTTAATTGATGATTAAATGCGAGTTCGATAAGTAATATAATGTGAGCTTTTGTGTTTTTAGTACATTTTGATAGTAAATTATTAGGTTTTAAAATGCCTATTCCAGAAAGCCTATTCTAAACCATTAAGATTATGAAGTCATTCAGGCGTAATGAACGGTAACCAACTTCTGGTTGACAACAAAGGGCGCCACCTGGTGTTGTGACAACACGACGGTTGTACTCTACAGTAGGTACCTGGCATTGTATTGAGCTCATCTAGACTTTATGGAATAATTATTTTAAAAAAATAAAAAAAAACAATTACTTTTTGTGTACAGATATGGTGAAATTGTCAACATTAACCTAGTAAGAGATAAAAAAACTGGAAATTCAAAAGGCTTCTGTTTTATTGCATACGAGGATCAGAGAAGTACAACTCTTGCAGTAGACAATCTCAATGGTTTCAAGGTAGGAGGAACAGTAGCATGGTGGTTTCTAATCCAAAGGTCCTGGGTTCAAATCCTTTGTAACAACTATTCTTTCATTACTAGTACTGTAAATACAGTAGAACCCCTATTAAGGGGATACCTTCTTGACCAAAACAAGTGTCCCCTTATTAGGTGCCCCCTGAATAGTGGTTGGCCTTGCTGTTATATATACTGTATCCTTTCATTTATTCATGGACAAAAAGGTGTCCCCTTAATAGGAGTGTCCCCTTATAGGAGTGTCCCCTTTTAACAGAAGTGTCCCTTAATAGGAGTGTCCCAAAGGAGGCGTTCTCGTGTATATTCTTTTGCTGTTGGTCCTGTGTACATGCAGCTCATGTGTATACTGAAGAACACAGTACTCTCTCCATAAAGAAAGAGCCATATCAATGAAATATAACTGACCAAACAGACAGTGGCGTATCCAAGGGGTGGGGGGTAGCGTGGCATTCGAAAACCTCGAAGCAAAAAAAATTAGCTTATGCTTATGCTGTCACGGTTAACGTGTATTCGGGAATCTAAGAAGCAATATTTTTCAGTGGGCGTGGCCACCGAAAATATATTCCACGCCCCCTCACTGCCATTTTGTGAGACAGTATCCACGGGCTGTGGCTTAGCTAAACATTGCATTTACCACTAGAGGTGGCACTGCACTGCAAAGCTAGGCCAGCTTCATTTTTGGTTGCCCCTCTGTGTGTGGTGTGTGTCTGGAGGGGGCGGTGGGTTTACCAAATTAGGGCAAGTGGGTTAATTTTCTTTGACTTTACTTATATTAGTTATATATTATTTATTCACGTTGTAGAGATGATGGTCATTGCTCTATAAAGTAACCCATAAATTCAAGACCGTATATTGCATTGTAGAGCAGTAGCTTAACTAACCAAGATAGAATTAAATCATTTGCAAAACTAAATACATTTCCATGTTAATTTATCCATGCCTTTTATATCTTTAGATAACACCTTCCTAAAAAAAAATGTCTTTTTAAAGATTTTAGGCCGAACCATTCGAGTGGATCATGTAAACCAGTACCGAGCTCCGAAAGAGAACGATGATGATGGTGATGATTTGAAGCGTCTGCACAAAGAAGGATGTGCCCCTAAAATGTCATCATCTTCAGCACAATCTGAAGAGGAACTGGTATTACCACAAAAAGTTAGGAAATCAAAAAAAGGTTTGTTTTGTTTTTAGGCCCATAAAATTGAATAAAAAGGAAAGTATCGGGGGAGAGTAAAGGTCTTTTCTTAGCTATAATCTTGATGGTAACCAAATATCACAGAATGAAGATACATCTAGAAAAATTAGTCACCATGACAAAAAAAAAAAGAAGTCTGTCATATCTTAAATTGGAACCAAATGATGTGGTCTTCGAAAGCAATGTGGTACTGTAGATGATAAACATTTTTTTTTATTTGGCATTACGTACGGTAATTTGCTTCTAATATATAGCTAACAAAATTCTTTTCTTTCACTTTTCATTGGCTATTATTATACCACATTTAACTACAGTATTTAAGTGCATTTATACAACTGGGGTGGAAAATAGTTAAATGGTGAAGGTGCTGGCTTTACTATTTTAGGGTCATTTGTTTGAATCCTGTGAGATAAGATGTTCTCTTAACTCACAACATCACTTTTTTAAACCTCATAATGAGACATTAATTGTTTAGCATTGCATAGTGTTATTAGGATTGTAAAAACATTAATTCCTTATAATTATTCAGGTTTTTTTCTTTATTAAAATTTCTGCCAGATAAAATAAAATCTAAGACCTCATAATGAGACCTTAATTGTTTAGCATTGCATAGTGTTATTAGGATTGTAAAAACATTAATTCCTTATAATTATTTAGGTTTTTTTCTTTATTATAATTTCTGCCAGATAAAATAAAATCTAAGAAAGCCAAAAAGGAAAAAAAGAAGAAAAAGAAAAGAAAGAAGGAATCAAGTTCTGAATCTGAGAGCAGTGAAGACAGTGAAGAAGAACGACCAATAAAAATCAAACAGGAAAAATTTGATCCAAGTTATGAGCGTCGAGAAACTAATCAAAGGACTGAACACAATGAACGAAGATGTGATAAATATGAACATGAAGATAGCCGAGTTAGGTCTGAGAAATTTTATAGTTCCATGGAGCGAAATAGCAAGAAGCGAGTGGAAAGTTTTTCCAGTAGGAACAGGAGGGATGAAGGATATACAGAAAATGTTGATAGAGGGCGCTGTGATAGGAAACAAAATGAGAGAACGGAGAGGAGTGAATGGGACAGAGGCCAAAATGAGAGGGCTGCACACGGTAGAGGAGAGAGAGATAGAGGAGTGGAGAGAGATAAGAAAAGATGGGACAGAGATAGTACAAGAGAGAAATATACAGAAAAAAGGGAACACTATAGTGAAAGAAGAACTAGGTACAGCAGAAGTAGAAGTCCTGTAAGGAGGAATGATAAACAGGATTATAATAGAGACTACAGAGACCGTAGGAGGTAACCAAATATCTGGAGTGGAGTTCAAATATAAAAAAATTAGGGGTCACGGTTTATAATAGAGAGTATAGAGACTACAGAGACCGTAGGAGGTAACCAAATATCTGGAGTGGAGTTCAAATATAAAAAAATTAGGGGTCACGGTTCATTAAAGGAAGAACTAGTGGTGATACCAGTGGAAGAACTGTGGGAATGGGTTGGGTTGTCAGGGCTCCTTTTGTAAAGAGTTGGCCCCACCGGTTGTGAAAATCAACACAATTTGTAAGGGAAAATTAATAAGCCATTTAAAACCCAAGAAGTTCTGGGCCGACTCTGGTCCTGTTGGAGACATCAGCACCTCCCCCTCATCTTCCCCTTGTCAGGGAAAATACTGGCACCATCACTGCAATAAAGATTTCCCTGTTCTCCAGTGAATAAGTGAGGGAAAATATTTAAATAGTTTTGATTTTCTATTTGGCTTTGACAAATAGTGGAAATTATTTGATAAATATTTGTATAAATTTATACAGATAAAGATAGAGGAGAGAGAGATAGAGGAGTGGAGAGAGATAAGAAAAGATGGGACAGAGATAGTACAAGAGAGAAATATACAGAAAAAAGGGAACACTATAGTGAAAAAAGAACTAGGTACAGCAGAAGTAGAAGTCCTGTAAGGAGGAATGATAAACAGGATTATAATAGAGAGTATAGAGACTACAGAGACCGTAGGAGGTAACCAAATATCTGGAGTGGAGTTCAAATATAAAAAAAATTAGGGGTCAAGGATTATAATAGAGAGTATAGAGACTACAGAGACCGTAGGAGGTAACCAAATATCTGGAGTGGAGTTCAAATATAAAAAAAATTAGGGGTCACGGTTCATTAAAGGGAATTTGCATTTTGGGATATACAGGAAGAACCAGTGGTGATGCCAGTGGAAGAACTGTGGGAATGGGTTGGGTTGTCGGGGCTCCTTTTGGAAAGAGTTGGCCCCACCGGTTGTGAAAATCAACACAATTTGTAAAGGAAAATTAATAAGCCATTTAAAACCCAAGAAGTTCTGGGCCGACTCTGGTCCTGTTGGAGACATCAGCACCTCCCCCTCATCTTCCCCTTGTCAGGGAAAATACTGGCACCATCACTGCAATAAAGATTTCCCTGTTCTCCAGTGAATAAGTGAGGGAAATATTTAAATAGTTTTGATTTTCTATTTGGCTTTGACAAATAGTGGAAATTATTTGATAAATATTTGTATAAATTTATACAGATTAGAATTAAATGTATTTTTGAGTCATTATTTTGAATTGCTGTAGGGGTCGTTCAATACAAAACCATTCTGCATTTTTTTGTAAAGTCAACTAAAGCAATGTACTTAGTTGCTTAAAAACGAATATTATATCCATGGTTACATTATAATTTTACCATTATTTTACATATTGCATATTACAGTATTTTGAAACAACATTTTTATGCATATGTAAAAGTGTACAAATTTGTCTACCCCCTGCCCCCTAGCGTACTGTTTGTACACTTGTGAAAAACTCAGTTTTTGGTTTTCGTTATTTAGCCTGATTCTTGGCCATAATTCAGAACAGTGCGACAAGTGAGCAAATTAAGCCTTGAAGTAGTAGGCAACATCACTGATGAGTAAAATGTTCTACAAATATCCTGCTGAACAAAGTTTTCTCAAACAATAGAGCTTAGTGTTTAACTTTTTCAGTTTGTTTCAGTAAGCTTTGAAGTAACACGTTCCTTTAATGCATACAATCATAAGTCATACCTATTACTTTTCCGGAGATCAATTCACATTTTTCAAATAATCTCAGACTGGTATAAAGAATCATTGTTATTATTCAAGATATTACAGTAGTGCTAAAAAGTTATTAAATAGCCTAAGGAGCAGTATGCTTGAAAGTATGCTTTCTGTGGCGGATAAAAAAGTAGTAAATGACATGAGCATTAAACCCCAACCCCCAATGGTGGCAAAGTAGTTCAACAAAGTGGATTAAATTACTAAATGTGACAATGGTCAAGTTTTCAATGGAATGCATTCCCAATTTTTGCACCCCACTAGGCTAAAACAGCCTATGCCCCTATAAATAAGGACCTATGATTGAAGAGGGGTACAAGTTGCAGTGTTTCCTTAACAAAAGGGCCATTTCCCCCTAGAAGCTCCAGAGTTAAAAGTTATTATCACGGATTCTTTTAAATGACAAACTCAATGTTAATATTTTAGGGTTTTCCTAGATTTTATCACAGCCCAAAAAGTTTAATGATTTTTGAAAACGCTAAGACACCCAATATCACACATTACACTAAACATGCACAAAAACACACAATACTTAATGTTGTACTTGATGATGATTTTTGAAAACGCTGACACCCAATATCACACATTACACTAAACACGCAATACTTAATGTTTAAAAATTCATAGTTTTTTTATTTGATTTTTTGTATCTGTTTGTTATAAAATAATAAAACTATTTTTCTAGGGTCCGAAGGAAAACAATGCAAATTAAATTTACAAGCCACACAACAACAAATACAAAACATGATCCTTATCCATCCTTTATCATAATTAGCTAAAGACTGAAAACATCTTTCATTATAAACACTTTCAAGCTAAGGCTAGACTTTTTTAATACCTTGTTTCACATAAATGTTTTTTTTAAAGATCATTTGAGGGTGGAAAAAATGTTATTGTTGAATGTAAACAGTGTAGTAATTGGATGGTTAAATGCTTTAAATTTATATAATTAGGAAGAAATATATCTTATTTTTGAAGATTTCAAGGCAGCGGTGTGTGTAATAAAAATAAATAAAAACTTCGATTTTTTTCATGGCAGTGGGTTTACTAATTGGCCCAAAATAAAATGTTATTTTTATTCAAATTAATCAACATTTTGGCGGGCAGTGGGTTTGCTAAACAAGGTATAGAAAAAGTCTCGCTTAACTTCATAAAAAAAATTAATGTACTTACTGTAGTGAAACATGAACAAAATTTAATTGTACAGTACTGTAATTGTTCATTTAAAAGCAACTTCCAATAAAACACATCAAAATAAATTTACTGATTTATAGACAATTTTACCATCCATCATAAAGCAACTAATCATCTTTGTTTTTTCTGGGACCACTGCTTTAAAAAGAATTTTTAGTCTGAGTGTCCCTATTTGCTCTCCTCTGACCCAACCTTGTTTGGGTGTAGTGCTAGGGCCATAGCCAAGATTGCCATTGTGGGGGCACCTGTGTGTGACTTCCGTCTGTATATCTTCAGGCTGCTTGCCCCATTGCCTTTCAAAGGTAGGGTACCACCCTCACCCCTCCCATTTCCCAGTTATTATTATAATCTGTGTAATGTACATGGCCATTTTTTTTCTTTTTCTTTTACTAATTCCTTTACATCCAACAGCAAGTAAACTCGCCACTTACAGGTAGGAATCATGCTTTATAAACCAAGTCTCTTTACAAGGCTTAGGGAGTGGAGTTGTTTTTATTCATGAGAAAGGTCCTGCTGAGACAAGAATTGCACCCGGACCCCAAGCCTGTGCCATCACATTCATTAACATTCGCTCGTGTCCGTCTACTGCTTTGTTCAAAAAAGCTCTCAAGACGCATCTCTTGTCGGGTTGCTTTTTCTTAGTTCTCTTGTTTGTAATTTTTGGTTTCTTCCTCCTGTAGTTTCTTCCTTGAGCTCTAGTAGAGTGGATTTGTGCGCTTTCTAAATCTTATTATTATTCTTATTATTATTAAGGTATTTAACTCCACACATCACAACATGTTCTAAAATTTAAGGTTTATATATTTCAGATATGATATTTAAATGCCCGTCCATTAAACTCAGGCTCTGAAGGAAAACAACCACCATTTTCCCACAGTTTTTAAATATTCAAAAATCTGTATCTCATTAACTGTTCCCAAGCTTTTGTCAAATATGCTTTTTGTGTCTTAGAAAAATCAGTTGTACAGAATATCAAAAATGTGTTTTTACACTGGAGCCTAACTTTAAAAACTAGCCATGAAAAGCAGACATATAGAGTCCTTTAACACTCCTGAGAAACTTAGATTGGATTAGCATGAATGCTCATGGGGCACAGATTAGCTTTCACTCTGGCACTGTGGGAATCTTGAAATTATGCATATCAATTGCACTAATGGGGAAGAATGTCCTTGTAACGATATTTCTGGCAGGATTTGAACCTGCCACCTCTCCCTGTCAAGGCGAGTATCACACCTAGGCCACGGAGACCTACAGGATATACGTACAGATATAACCCCAGGCACTTTATCATAACTGACTAAGCTTGTAGGTCATAGCTGGACATCATAGTAAATAATATTTAAATCAAGTTTCCTGCTTAATACACGGTAAACAAAATATAGATAAATAATAATAACAGTACTCAAATAGGAACATATATATTTGTATTTTCTCAATCGATTTTGAGGTAATTTAACTACCATCTACCTGGGGCGTTCATTGTGGAGAAGGGTTTTTGAGGGGCGTTTAATCAAGGGAGGCATTTAATCGAGAGAGGAGTTTAATTTTTTTGGTGTAAAATGTATATGTATATACTCAAATCTGTCTCTTATACACATCTAGATGTGTATAAGAGACAGTATATATACCATTTGCCTATCAGCAACTCTTATTTATATACTGTATATAATATAAACAAAACAATTTTGTAATTTTTTTTTTTTCAGAACTTGTACACATTACGAATTGCCATGATTCCCATAGCGGCACTGTCATCATCATCATTATCACCATCATCCTGTACTGTGCATAACCTCTATTAACAGAGTATACTAGCACAACAAATAATTTAATATCTTAATAAATTAAACAATTAAAAAATGGAATTAAATTTTCCAATTTTTTTTTTTAGCTCAGATATTCAATATAAGCTGTGCACTCACTATGGAGAACGCAATACCACGACGCATGCACAAATGAATCCGGTCAGACTACCTGCAACAATCAACAGAAGGGTGCCGGTGTCTAGCGCTCACACAGAGTGAAGTAGGATTTGTCGCATGTCTGCCCATGGAGGAATCTTGCAGAAATCAGCAAAGGTATTTTCAGCAAAGCTAAAGTTGCGATGAATCAAGGTGTACATTATTTGTTCAAGATGTCATACATGGTTTGTGTCCTCTGGTGTAAATGTTGGATTATCTTGTAAGAACCTACCATGTCCATTACTAATCACTGTTCTTTCTTTGGGCATAAGTTCTAGAAGCTTTTTGTGGAATCTCTCTGGTTCCTCCTCAACCCAGCGCAACTTTTTCACAAAAACCAGAACCCGTTCTAATTGTTTAAACTTCTTCACTTCGCTATTTTCCATGTATTGTAAGATGATCGGAATAATCTTGTGACTTTTTCTTTTTTTTATCATATTGTAGAGAGCAACTTCTAGTTCATGTAGACATTGAGAATTCTTAAGAAATTCTGGAGACAAAATGAGAATAGTCCGTTGACTTGCTTCCACGGCAGCAGTGCTGTCATTAAAACAATCTACAAGAAACATATTTTTTAGTTAATTTATTGCCTCATAAAATTATGTTAAAAATACTGTGGTAAAGATTTATTGAATGAGTATGAGCAGAGATTTATGAATAGTATTGTTTTGACAGCATTATTCAGTAGTTCATTTATTTATTTATATTTATTAGACTTCACATTGACAATAAAAATTGTTACAGGACAGTAGCCAGTGATGAAGAATGCTAAGAGGTGCTCTAAAAACAGCCCTTGCACTGCTCATAAAAGTGACCAGTGTAGACAATACTGCACATGGGTTGCTTGTCAGCCACCAGATATTGCCTTTCACTAAATCAATTATTCAAAAGAATGAAGATATTTACCTCCACCAGGGTGAAAATTTATTTCTCGAATGCAGGGGGAAAAGTTATGGCTTTTCAAAAAAGGCAGAAGCCACTTGTAAACGAAATTGCAATCATTTGTTGAGTTACTGTGTGCAATAAAAGCATCAAATTGATTGTTTTCTGTTGAAAAAAAAAATTGAGTCACTTGTTATTGGATTTGTTTAAATCAATCAAATAAATATTTATTTACTGTATATATTTATTACAATTTAATCGAGAATTTTTTCATGCCTTGTTTTGCAAATTTCTTTTCTTAAAGATTGTCAGAGGGCAGGAAAAAAAAATTAAAATACAATTTTGTTTTCTTATTTAGCAAATATTTTTGCCAAAATCATCCAGATGGAGGAAAAAATAGAAATAAAATTGGTGAATGTAAACAGTGTAGTAATGGGATTTGATTTATATTTATTTAATTAGGATGAAATATACATATCCTATTTTTGGAGATTTCAAGGCAGCGGCAAGAAATTCCCATTTTTTCGTGGTGGCGGGTGTACAAATTGATCAAAAATAAAATTTTAATTGAATGTGAAATCATCATTATTTGATAAACAAGGTATAAAAAAAGTCTTTCCTTATCCCGTATACAAAAATGAGTCATCTTGGAAAATAGTGTGCAATAAACATTGCTCTGCATATTTTACAGAAATAATATACCGCAGAAACACCCTGGGGCGTTCATTGTGGAGAAGGGTTTTTGAGGGGCGTTTAATCAAGGGAGGCATTTAATCGAGAGAGGAGTTTAATTTTTTTGGTGTAAAATGTATATGTATATACTCAAATAAACTCCTCTTAATTTCACTGTAAATGTGGAACTATAACAAAAGTGATATTGCATGTTTATAGAGACTTACTGATCCCAACCAGGTTAGAAAATTTTAGTTGTACTGGAGTACAACATTAACAGATTGTGTTGAGAATGATGTTGCTTCCGTTGTAGACTAGGCAAAATTTGACAAAAATGTGCTTATTTAAGGTGCTGGAGGCAAATTGTAATAATTTATGGCATACAAGCTATTTATGGGTTTTGTAGGGTGCTGAACTCAAATCTGCTATCAAAATGGCTGCCAAATTTTGATATTTTGCCATAACTTCCAAAATATTCCACATAGAACAACAGTTTTGAGTCTATACTTATTTGAAGAGTTAGGCACTAGCAGTTGCAGAAATCCAAGATGGCCAACAAATAATAATAAGTCCCATTTATAGTATATTCTACAAAACAATACTTTTTTAGTCTATTCTATGATTTGAGTGGTCAGGGCATACAGAGGCACCACCAAAAGTTAATGTCAGCCCATAGCAAATACAGAAATCCAAAATTACCACCAAATTGGCCGCCAAATTGACTTCCAAATTTCAATATTAACCATGAAGTACATAACAGTCCATAAAGAACAACAGTTTTTCGAGTTTATACTATAATTTGAGATATTAGCCGCTAATGTATGACCACTAAAATTCAAATTCAGCCACCTGCAAATATTCAAGATTGCCGCCAAATTTCTAAATTAAATAATATTCAATATTGAACAATTACAGTTTTTGGATCTATACAATGGTTTGTAGAGAAGCACGAAAGTACAGACGAGTGATGTCATTTGCAGTTGCAAAACTCTTGTATGGCCAGCAAATGAATTGATTACGAGGGTTTTTTTTATTTTCTTATTGTTTGAATAATTCTGTGCATTTTGACACGTACCAAGATCAAACATATACTGTACCATAGAGTGTTCCTGAGATACATGTATTAGTATTTTAGATTGGGGTCAATGACCTTTGACCTTTCATAAACAATTTTCCCTAGCCCAGCTAACTATTTTTTGATGTATCCTGGTATATATCCCTACACAAATCATTTGAAATCAGCATCTTCCCAATTTTTTCACAGATTGGCCCTAATTTTGGTTAGTTAAACTAAAAGACATACCCCATGGTTACTCCATTGCTCTAACCTGTCCAGATCTTCCAATAATAAACTTAGACAATGCAATATCAATATAGAGAAGACAACTGAAATTTTTTATCAATAATTTATGAAACTCATAATTCTTACCTGGATCATCTTTCAAAGTTAGACAGTAGTGAGACCAAAGTAAGGCTATTGATATCTTGTACCTATAGTACATACACCCCATCCACATGCATATAAACACCACCACCAAGATTAATAATGCAATCACAATTAAAGGTACACAATAAAAAGTTCCTGAAAAGAAAAATGAAACAATATTGTTAATTAGTTACTGGATTATTAATAAATATAAGTCAGTAATTTATATCTATTCTTCTATGTGAACGTTACGTTGTTGTCAGTAGAACAGCTTGTGTATCCTACAGATCCGAAGACTTGCACTGGCGGCAGCCTAGCTACTGACAGGGTCTCTAAAACTGGGTAGGAAGGACAAGATAAAATAAGTCATCAGGTGCTCGTAGCTTAACAGGGGTTGAGGTAAGAAATTTTGCGGGTATGCAGATGGCTGAAAATAGTACTTTCAGTTTTATATTTTTTCACTGAAAGAAAGAGATCTCTTGATATATACACTTTCAAGCAGAAGATTGAATGTGTTAAATGAAAACACTAGATTGTGGGTATAACTGACAATATTATTAGAGTACATTACCTTCTTTGTCTTCAGAGTCATTGATGCTTTCATACAACATTAAAACACATGTACTAGTCATTTCTGTGTCCTTCTTATATGGTATCGCGTTAACTACAGCTTTGTAATTACCATAGGATGCAGGTGTTACACGACTCAACTTTAAAAATGTTTTCACAACCGTAGACACTGTGCTATCATCTTCAAGTATGCTATAAATAATAATAATATACATAATAGTAATAATAATAATTATAGATATATGCTGTGTTCATTAGAACTTGTGAAAACTGATTTCACAATTTGTAACATGCGAGAACACGAGAAGAGTGCATTCATTTGACGAACGCTAGGTCATAGTGCATATCATGTGTCTATTGAGTGTCTGCGATAATACGTCGATAGGCCTATTCATAGCCTGTGTCAAAAAAGCACTTGAATTAGTACTCCGTAAAGTGCATTCAGAACATTATACAGTGCAAATCATGAGGTTGCAAATAAAAAATAAAAAAACACTTCTTTTTTATCTAAAACAATATTACTTAAACAAATTGCAATAAATACATCTGCTCGTTTGTGTTAACATCCGCCATTTTCCACACTACTTGTGCAAATCGAAGAAGAAAATTCTACTCGAGTTCACAACTTGTTCAACGATCAGATGAACGCGTTTCACAAATTGTGAACTGGAAAACACCGACTTCACAAGTTCTAATGAACGCAGCATTACAGTACACAGCACTTCACATCAAAAATCTAACTCATCAGTTGTTTTAAAAAAGTATAGCAAAAGGTTGTAGGTTCGAATCCCATCATTGACACTTCTTATAGGATAAAAATTTTGTATGAAGTAAGCCTATCCAAGTAAACATAAAAGGGTTGGGGACCAGGACATACTTTCGACTTCAAATTGACAAACATTAAAAAATGTTAAATACAGACACAATGCACACATACAAAAAAGTATAATTTAAAAATATTTTAATAAATATGATTGTATGATGTAAGTAATCTGTTAATTAAAAAAAAAAATTACAAAGGGCTCTGCTTGGTAGAATTATAACCTCACTCATTTGGGCACTGTTATTATTTATCTATATATACGGTTGGACATAAATAATAACATACATGTTACTATTTATATCCAGACGTACACCCAGATCTATCTCGTTTAACGCCCTCTCGAGGCGCACCATTGTGTAATACTGTACAATGTACTTGACAGTTATTTAAATCTTTTTAACCATGAAGCCTCTGTGGTCTAATGGATATGACACAACTTGACAGCAAGAGGTCGCAGGTTCGAATCCTGTTGGAGGAATCTTATTACACGATGTATTTACGTCCCTTGGTGGCCCCCCCCCCCCACCAACCATTTTTGTTCACTTCCCACAAATTTTCACCCAACCAATAAAAATCCTGCATACAGGCCAGATGTCCGAGGTGGAACTACAGTATACCCAGGGAATTACAGTACTGATATATACAAATGGCAAAATATCACAACTCTCACGTAAAATATCCTACCTTTCGTTACACTCAGAGTTAATAATATAATTGTTTTCAGTCTTCAATGGTTCCGTCGCATTTTCAAAAAACCATTTAATACTTATGTTGTCCACTCGTGCATTGATTTGAAATTTGCAGCATAGTGTTTTCTCTTCTGAAAGATGTGCTCCAACTTCAGATGGACATTTTGTGTCCAAAGAAGAATACAATTTTGCATCATATTTACTGTAATCTGAAATTATTTAAAAAAAAAAATGTGCAGAAAAAAAACTTAAAACTCAATTCTACCTCAATGCTGCACTCTCTTTCATGACCAGTGGTGGCTCTGGTGAAGGGATAGGGAACCCCAAGCACCAGGCAGGAAGCAGGGGAAAAGCTTTAGTGGGTATCCAAGCTTGCCATAAATATGTTTTATTTTGCCCAAATAATCGATGAGTTGTCATGTCCGATTGGTGCTTCAAGTTTTGATTCCATATCAAAACTGCACTTTCCACCAAGACTTTCTCAGGAATTTGTCCAGAAACCTCTACCAAATCACTCAAAACTGCATTCACAAATCTCTACTCTTTATCAAGAAAAATTTTTTAGATACTAACTGAGAATTAGGTCTTTGATGAAGGATAGAGTCTTGAGTTCAGCATTCTCCAGCAAATCGCTCAAAAACTGCACTCTCAAGCCTCTACCCTTCATCAAGACCAAATTTTTTATAGTATCAAGAGTCAAAATTGGAACTCCTCTTTTATTTAAATCATCTCTTAAAACCACTCTAGCTCAACTTCAGGCAAATATTCAAAATAAGTTTGTATTTTGTACAGGGCATACCTTTATGTACTTCAACATATTGAACAAATTCTTGCCCTCCACTAACGCATATATAAGTTCCAGCAAATGATAAGCGTGCCTCTGACATCTTGAATGTTTTTCCACCATCACTAAATTTGAATGTATGTTTGCTGAAATTGATGTCATATTTATCAATTTGTGTGGCATTTATAGTGTATTTCGTGTTGCTTTTGTTATCATAGCCAATTTTGCTGTCATTTGAAGTACTTTCTTTGTACCAGGATATTCCCATGGATGCATTTAAGCAGCAGCTAAGTTGCACAGTTTCCCGATACTCTACCTCTGTTACACACTTGGTTGAGTTATCTATTGTATATATATTGGGAGAAAAAAAAAATGACTCCAGTAAATATGAACATATAAATTTGCTTGGTATGATTGATAAATCCGACAGAAAACATAATAAGATACAGCGATAATTCTTCAGTGTCTTTTTAATTTTTTTTAAATATTTATGATTTCATGGGTTGCTTTGCCATTCCTTATTCCACCCCTCCTTTCTTTTTTCTCTTTCCTTGTTTGATATTATTTGTTCAATTGATAGTCAATGAGGTATTATAAAAATATCTCCTTGGTATAAGTTAACATGTATAGGTTACTGCAGTGGTGCATCAGAGATTCCTTGATAAGAGGTCCAATCTCAGTGGCAGATCCAGAATTTTTTTTCTTGGGTGCTAAAGCGTCAATACAGGACTAAGTCCGCAGAGGGCAGAATCTTTCTCTCGCACTGAAAAAGATAATTGTCTTCTTTCACGACAGGGGTTCAGTTCAATTATTTTTGTGGAATCTGCTCCAGAAATACAGTATACGCAAAATAACATACTAAAAGTTTGTATTATTCAAAATTCAATATCCACAGGACAATTTTTAAAAGATATAACGAAACCACTTAGGGAATGTCATGCAATCAATCAAAAACACTGTACGTTTGGTTTAGTACCAGTAGCAAATTAGGCCCTGTGAAATAATGCTGCATGTTCTAAGTCATAAGATATACTGACTGTAAAAAAGACTTTTATGTCGTTTTAGCAATATCAAAATAAAAGTTATGTCCAAATTACTTTTAAGCTAGACATGGTGTGTATGATGTAAAAACATATTTTTTCACATACTTCCCGACAATATTTTCGCAAAAACTCTTCATACTTTAAATTCCCCAATCCTTATCTTCCATATTATTGCAAGTTCGGCCTAATCGCGTCACAAACGAAGGAAGAGATAGAAAAACAAATGACTTCAAATTTGAGTAGTAGTTTGTTCCGCTGTTCTCTTAATTCTCTTTTTTATTTGTTGTTTTTGTGTCCCAATTGCGTTTCTTAGTTGTTTTTTAAACTGTTACTGCTTATTTCATTCGCTGTGAATCATTTTTAATGTTTTGATATTTAAATAGAATATTGAAAAGAATATAATAAATTCAATGTTAATAACAATAAGAATATTTATTGATTTTAATAATTATCGTTGTGAATGATTTTTTGTGTTTTGATATTTAAATAGAGTAATGAAAAGAATATAATGAATCCAATGTTAATTAGAATATTTATAGATTTTAATGATGATCATTGTAATTTATTTAATTATTGTAATGAAAAGAAACTAATAAATTTAATGTTAATAATTATAATAGTTTTAAATTTTAGTGATTTTTATTTTATTTATTTATTTTAATAATTATCGTTGTGAATGATTTTTTGTGTTTTGATATTTAAATAGAGTAATGAAAAGAATATAATGAATCCAATGTTAATTAGAATATTTATAGATTTTAATGATGATCATTGTAATTTATTTAATTATTGTAATGAAAAGAAACTAATAAATTTAATGTTAATAATTATAATAGTTTTAAATTTTAGTGATTTTTATTGTGATTTATTTAGGTGTTTGCCTGTCTCTGATGCTTTGTTTTAACACCAATTGCTTTTAGTGTTTTTTATTCCTATTAATATTCTTGTATCCGTTTGGTTGTCCTCCACTTTCCCCCGTTGTCCCTCTTGTTTTAATTGTATACAAAATTTTATTTTCTGTAGATTCTTATTTGGTAATTTTTTAATATTCAACTTCAATTTGTACTGTATAAGATTAAATTGCAATAAAGTATTATCGTATCGTATTATCGTAAATAAGATCTGTGGTAAAAAAACTTGTTACCTTGGAGTTCTTTATTATTTTACTAATTAGTCGTATTATATTATTACTACCTCATTATATAAAATAATAAATTATTAGGTCTACCACATGAACAAAGACATATTACAAATTATAATATTGAATGTTGATTAAACTTACTTTGTTAATCAAGATAGTATAAATATCTTTTAAAACAGTTTTAAACATTTACGATCACTCATTATAAAAAGTATCCTGGTGAAAGTTGTCTTTATGACTGTGTGTGAAGTTTCTTGATTCTATGTTCATGATGGGAGGGGGGTTTCTGTATTTTTAGAGTACACATTAGGTCTATATGTTTTGTGTCCATCCTAAAAGTGGTGATTTTTCGATGTTGACTTGGAAATAAATAAATATCAGGTAATGCAGAACAGTATCTGGTTTGATTTAACTGCATTCGCATGCAGGCATCTATATTATTTTAACAAATTTTCTTTAGCAACAACAGACGCAGCATTTGGGCGATGTGACACAATAAAACCGTATGTTACTTTGCACATATATTACTGGAACAGATTTCACAAAAATGATTTCTCTTGCAATTAGTTCTGGGTCAATTCACAGATTGACTGGACTATTGGTGTTATCCAATGCATTAAATATTTTCTTCCATCCCATACACTAAAAATGTAACTCATCCTCTTGTATCTGTCTCTTATACACATCTAGATGTGTATAAGAGACAGGTATTTACGTCCCTTGGTGGCCCCCCCCCCCCCCCCAACCCTTTTTTTTTCCCTCCCAAA
>NW_022719988.1:65540-67288 GCF_011630105.1 Anneissia japonica | reverse complement strand
CTATTGTTTAAATCCAACGGTGAAAATTGTCCTCGAATCTCGCCAGGTAATTTTAATGAGGAAACCAGACAGGAAGTGAGAAATGTTAACATATCGCAGTCGCAAAGAAAAATTCAACTTGACGTAACATGCATGTGACGACGTTAGAAGAGGCTTTGATATTGACTTTGATATTGATTTTATGTCAAGCGTTGACAAAGACTACGGGAGCTGTCTCTTATACACATCTAGATGTGTATCAATTTTATATATTGTATACAGTATATTTTTGTTGTTTAAATTGTACACTTTGAAAATCAGTGCAATAGTACTGAAAGTGCCTATAGTATAAAGAAAGATTAAATAAATAAACATAAAAAAAGAGACTATTGTTAACACAATAAATATAATTCATTCATAAAAAACACAATAAAATCTGATCACGATGTAGTATATAATATATGTAAATACTGTGTAAACAATAGCCTCTAGTTGTGAACAGTTTTAAATGTAAAACCAATGCATAATATTAAGTCAAGGACATTAATATCATTATTACTGATGATTTGTTTTGCTAAACAATTTTTTAAATATAAATCTGGCACCTGAAATCTTCCAAAAACCAAAAGGTGCACTGATTAATCTCAGAGAAGATAGTATAATACATACTGCAAGTATAGAAATGCACGCCATCATGTTGGGATTCAATATTTTGACATTATGTCATCATCAGGAATGTAATCGTTCAGCAATGTAATTTTGCCTTTTGCACAGTGATAATGTTCATAACGTGACATTGAAATTGTTAAAGCATGAATTTACCTTGACAATTACAAGTTGAAAACTGTTGTCTTCCTTCTTCGCAGGAGTAACAATAGGCATTCATTATTACGTACAGGAGCAGTACAATAAGAGAAAGAAGATTCCAACTACACAGTGTCATTCTGCATAGCATCTGTCAAAAAACACAAGAAAGACAGACTCTTACTTTTCCTGAATACTACAAGTCTTTTTTAAAGACCAACCTTAATGGAGTGGAGTCCAATCCCAGGGTTATGGGTTAATTCCTCAGATGGTAGCACAATTTTTTCTCAGGACCATAAAAACTTCACTCCTAATATGGAGCTTTTTGATTTGCGACAACCTCGTTCTGTCTTTAAATCTTGAGGAATTGCCATATAGAAAACTGATTAGGTTTTGCTGTTTGACATATCATTGGCCTGTTGTGATTGTGCTAATTGGAATTGTCATACTTTGACATAAACGAGAGCATCAATGATGCAATAGCCCACTTGACAATAGCTAGCAATGTTTAAGTGCTGTCGGTGGGTGGAGGTTGTGTGGAGTGTTGTTATGTGTATTGAGCATAAACAAAAACATTTAAAGTTAGAGTTAGTTGTATGCATCATCATAGACCTTTTTTGTTATGTTCACTTAACAGTTAGGAAAGGTGTGATGTCGTGTACAGCGATATTAAAGGAAATATGGTTGTTGTAAGGTTTGTTGTGTATGTAACTTTTTGAAATATTTTGTGCTATAGTTATGAAGATATTTATGTAGAGGTTTATGATATAAGTAGACAGTTTGGTGAGTGAATGGAATTTGTTGCATAGAAGTATTTCATTGTGAAGAAATATATTTTTCCAAAGGCGAATTATAATTATGTATTTATCATTTGTCTTTCTTTGTTAGTTAAACATGCAGCTTTGTTTGAGAAAGGCTAAATATTGATGTATGTATATGTATATATATATATATATATATATATA
>NW_022719988.1:62890-64669 GCF_011630105.1 Anneissia japonica | reverse complement strand
TTTTAATAATTTAATTTTAAATAAATGGAGGAGGTACATGGAACACGCTGTGAAAATCTAAACAAAATATCTCATTACTGGGCTATCCATTGACTGGTTATACCATCGTTGGAATGGAATGTAATCCATTGAAAATAAAAGGCACTTTTAATCATGCCTCATCAGTCAAACGATCTTCACCATTACCATATGGACAACGGCGTCTACAAGTCTAGATAACGATGACAGTTGCCATCCCATGGTAAATCGCGAAAAAAGAAATCCACTCCGCCCCCATTAAATACGACTGTCAGCCTACATTTTATGTAATTAACATCTGATCTAATATATTACATACCTAGGCCTATGTGGTTGGCTACGGATAGCTAAGTGTAGAGTACGAAAAGCTAAAAAATTCATAATTGTAAAGGAAAATCATCCTAGAGCAATGCTGAAAAGCTACCGTCTCAATAGAACAAAAATTTCATGTGGGACCTTGCTATCATGTATCTAACGGCAACGTCCTCGTCATCAACCACACCACAGTGCGGCAACACGAAATGTGCTGTACATACACTCATCGCTACTGACCGATTTGAATGTGTGGTTTAATACACATAAAAGCAACTTGTAGCCTACATTTATTTTCTGTAGTATCTGATCTAGACTAGGGCCTATGCCTACACACACGTACGTACCCAGTCAGCATATTCGTCTTCGTCAGGCCAGCCTGCATTACAGTAGTACATTGACACGAAAATTGCTGCACAAATACACTCATCGCTACTAACTCTTTTGAATATTATGTGGTTTAATACATATAAAAGCAACTTGTAGCCTACATTTCCTGTTATCTGATATATTACACACACATACTACCCAGCCAGCCTATAGGCCTAGTTTGTCTTCCTCTAGCTCTAGGCCAGCCTGCATTACACTAGTGTACATTGTTTATCTCTCAGGGGAGAGACCACCCACCCTTGCAAGCACCACAAAACGGCTCATTCTTCGCTGCCAACTAGACTCGTGCAGACGCATTTATTAGCTGCAAAGCTTACCATTGGTTGATAAACACAATGTGGAATCAGGCGATTTGCAATCTGATCAATGACGAACACGCTTTCATAGGAAACCCACCGTAGTGTTAAGAAATATGATAAAAAAACATACTTTTCACATATTTCCCGACAATATTTTCGCAAAAACTCTTCATACTTTAAATTCCCCACGCCTTATCCATATTTTTGCAAGATCGGCCTAATCGCGTCACAAACGAAGGAAGAGATAGAAAAACAAATAACTTCAAAATTCGCTCAGAATCATCATATAAGCCCTCTCTCTCAGAGAGTGGGCTAAAAAAATACAATCAAGAAATATCTCTGGATGGTCTATGCTCTGACGACTTTCCAGTGGACTGGAGTAGTTTTCTTTCGCCCACTGTGGCTTCCAATGTAATGCTCCATAGCTACATAGGTGATTAGCATTTAGTGACTTTTTCTTTGCTCTTTGTATTTTTAGTTTATTGCATAATGATGTAAAGTAAACCACTAGACTACGAAGGCTTCATGGTTGAACAAGTCCAAATAACCGTCGGGAACATTGTATTACACAATGCTACGCCTCAAGAGGGCGTTCGGCCAGATAAATCTAGCAATACGGCTAGAAATACTGTTGTATATATTATATATGATATTGAAGGGAGTTAGCCGTTAACACTGTTGAATAAATATAATATAAATCATCAAAGGTACATATACAGTATTTAAACACTGTATATGTACCTTTGATGATTTATATATT
>NW_022719988.1:51948-62748 GCF_011630105.1 Anneissia japonica | reverse complement strand
CCTATATATATATAATTCTGTAGCCTACTGTACTTCTACAGTACATCTCCACACCTACCTGTTTAATGGAAAAGGATGACTATCATCAGAATAACAAAACAACAGAAGGTGAAGCCAGCGGAATATATGCAACAAGTTCCTTAAGCAGTAAAATAGTCATGCTTCACTGACCAAACTGAAAGACAAATTAAGCTAAATGCAGCAAGTGTTGTGATAACTTCTGGGAAAAAAAAAACCACCAACCATTTAAATTTGGGACTGTGTTGTAATAATGAACATGAAAAATGAAACTAAATTTATAATTAACAAGGATTAAAAAAAAATTAACTTCCAATTAATGTAAATCATAAAGGAAAATTTTCCCCTATATTTCAGAGGGCCAATCTAAATTTTTCATTTAACACTGCTTTTATTATAATTTTGTACAGATTTTCGCCGCTGGGCTGTAGCAAGGAGCTTTACAGCCAAAGATTGTAGGCGGGCTGTATGATATAGGGTTTTATAAACACGATCATACTAACAATTATTCTGGAGTTGGAAATAAAATTTAAAAAAATAAAATGTGACCTGCTTTCATTTCAGACACACGGCGGAATACACTGTAACAGTAATTTTGCGGTAATATTAATAGGTCTGAGATGGAACGCTGTGGCTTTATATAGGAATATTTGTCCCCTGAAAAATGCCAAAAAACAATCACCATGAAATTTAATTTTGAAAATAACTTGCTCCTTCTCAAGTAGCAAATAATTTTCAATACTAGTATAGCAGTCAATGATTGAATAAATAAATAAATAATGGTAATAATAATATTAGTACTAGTGAATTAATAAATAGATAATTACAAAAAAATAAATACAGTAGCTGGGGCAGATGCAGGATTTGGCAGTAGGGGGTGCGTGAGAGTCAACACAACCTCAGCCCCAACATGGTTGGGCTGACGAGAAGATTTTGAGAATATGGACCCCGGAAATTGCACTCTCATACATTAAAAACCTTACCCGTAATTTATATCTACATTACATTTCGACAATTATTTTTCTTAAATACAATTTAGGGAGGTGCAATTGCAACGTCTGCACCCCCTTCCCCTGCCCCCTGCATTCACCCCAGAGTAGTATATAATGGACAATAAAAATTTATTTTGTATTTTTATTAAAATATACTTTAGCACACTGAAAATAACCATTATAATAACAGGCAAAGAAAAGTATGCAAAAAACTTGAGAGTCACTAATCACTACCACTCTGTTGCAATCCCGGACCTCAACCTTTGCCCAGCTGTGCTATGGATCACACAGTAGTTTAAAGTTGCAAAAAACTTTGTTATTCTTCCTGAAATTTTCCAATTCATTTGTTATATAAATAATGCCATGTACTGTATATCAAACAGTATTACAAAAGATATCTATGAATAAGCATTTGAAAAAGAACTATACTGTAGTCATGCATGGTCCACATAAAGTTCAACAGACATATAGCCTTCTATTTGTTCTAAACAGCAAAAGATTTGTGTGTTATTTTCCCTTTTATATCCTGTTTCCAAAATACTCACAACATTTGTTCTAATTGTTTGATCATGAATAGACATAGGATCAAGCCCTACATTATTTGACATTCAAAAATGAAAGAACATCTCCCTACTTTTGTTGACATTAAGCAGAATTTATGATCAGTAGCGTGGCGGATCTAGAAATTTGAAATAGATAAGGGAAGAATTTTTTACGGATTGAGGTCCAGACAATTCAGCCATGGCTAACTATGGAACCTAAAAGTGGCAAAAAATGCCAATTTTAGAGTTAATTTTTTTTGTACTATAGTATTTGTAAAACAGTAGTGGAGATATAGCACATCCTTTCATTCATTTATTTATCTATTCAATCAACATTTAGAATTACAATGACAATAAAATACAATATTTGAAAAAAAAAAAATGAAATGGTGGACAGGGGTAGCTTTAGCAGAGTATGATTGCTATAACTCAGATTGGCCATCTACCCATTAGAGGAATTTTATAGGAATATTGTCCAATGAAAAATGCTAAAAAACAATCACCATGAAAAATCAATTTTGAAAATAACTTGCTTATTTTCAAATAACATAACAATTTTCAATATATATAGCAAAGACATAAATGGTTGAATAAATAAAATAAATAAACAATAATAGCAATAATAATATTAATAATAATGAATTAATAAATAGATAATTACAAAAAGTATATACAGTATATAATAAACAACAGAAATTTTATTTCAAATTTTTATTTCACTAAAATTAATTATTACAAGAACAGGCAAGGGAAAATATGCAAAAATCCCTAGGGTCCACCATCCACTACAACTCTATCGCGATCCCGAACCTCAACCTCGATCGCTTGAACAAACACAGTGCCTACTAACAGTTTAGTCAACTGAGCTACACCGCTCCTCCTCTCAAGCCCATGATAAAAGACCAACAGGTACTGTGCTAGCAGGAAATAATATATCTATTTATAGCAATAACATCCTGTAGGGTCCAGAATCCATACTTTAATTAACATTTTCAATTTGATTAGAGATAAATAATGATACTTTCTCTATACACATGTCCATGCTGAGTTAATAAAAACAACTATTAAATATTTGAATAGCCTTAAATTTGTATACTTTGGTAAGTTAATCACTTTCAATTTAATGTCAAAATGAAAATACCCTTTTTCAACAGATGCATCTGTCCCTACTCTTTAGACCCATGGCATACTGAACATTTGAATAGCTTGTATACTTTAGTAACTTTATCACTTTAAATTAAATGTACTGTGAGAACATGAAAATACCCCCTTTTTTATCATGATATATCAGGCCTGATGTTACCCTCAATATTGATGAGAGGCAGCCACAAAGTATTTAATTATAAGCCGAGAAATACTCGTGCATAGGGCACAGTGCAAGCTGGGGTAACAAGCATGGTTGGCCGATAATAGTCAGTGTGTGGTTCGAACTCGGGGGATCACTTTCAAATATTTCTATACGAGAAGGTGACGTATTTAGGGGTATATTTTCGAGGACTTTTAGAGCACAGTGCGAATTCGTGTAACTGGTAGTTCAAGTCCATAATTTTCAGTAAAATAGGCAGCTCAAGTGTCTCATTTCTTGAAGTGGCTGTTGCACCCCCCCCCCTCCCAATTGGTTGGTATGCAAGTGAGCCCCTCGGAGGTTTGAACCTTCGACAACAAGGTTCAGAACCTAAATGGAGATCATTGCACCAAAGCGTCTTCCTGCAGATGCATATCTGTCGCTACTTAATAGACACATGGCTTGTAATAAATTTAAGAATTTCTATAGTAACAAAATCTGATCCAGCAAAAATAAATTGTTTTAATGTGTCACTGTCTCATTAAAAGTTGATATATTCTTATACCTTTTTTTTTTTAGCAAACTCACCACTCATTTTATATATTAGCACACACACCAATACCAAATTAAAAATTAATTTACTTTTATTTTATGTTCATCACAGCCTTCAGCCGATAAAATCTTTCCTTCAATCCTCACAACAGTTTAGTAGTGGTTTCCAACCTTTTTTGCACTCGCAGATCCCGCAGGCAGCGGTGGTTCTACGAATTTGCTGAAAGGGGTTTTGAACCAAGGGCCAACTAGAGCCTTGGTTGTAAGCTAGAATTCAATTTTGTTCAAACGTACAGAATATACCGTAGGCAACTTCGTAGAAGTGGTTGGCGCATCGGTTGTGGTTTGGACTCCCAACCTCGAGGTCGGGGGTTCAAAACTCTCGCTGTGCAAGTCGCTTGTGTCCTTGGGCAAGGCACTTTATCTATAAGAGACAGGCACTTTATCTACGGTTGGCTCTCTCCACCCAGGAGTAAAAGTGGGTACCTGGTAGGTTCAAACACAGCCTGCGCTGAATACAGCTGCAACATTATGGAATTCCCCTATGGGGCCTGAGTGTGTGTTCCATATATGCTTGATCCAGTGATCTGGGGTAATAATGTTCAGTGCATAGAGAAGTTTGATATGCGCTATATAAGTATACAATAATAATAATAATAAAAAACTAATACACTCCTGGAAAATCAATTACGTGTGTCTATAGACTGGGGAAAATACTAGGAACATTCACATAAGTGTTACCACAGCTGTCTATTTTTGATCTGTGGTTTAATCACAGATGACCAGTGTTTTAATGCGATCTTTCTTGATTTCTTTCTCTATTTCTTTCATTATTTCAAAAACCACATCCAACAGCAATCATGCCAATAACAGGATGCCTTAAAATTTGTTTACATAGGCCTACAGATAAATATATAATCGATATTTAGAAAAATGCACAAAAAATATAAACAGGCTCACAAGTCACAACAACAACAAAAATCAAAACAAAAAACTCTTCCCCAGCCCCTAGCCCAGGCAGATCAGTCAAGTACTGTAAATGTATGCAAAATATAAACTGGTTTTAAATGCACTTCGGCTTTGAAGGAATATATCGATAGTAGGACCTTCATGTAACAACGTATTGTAAGTAAGAGCTAAACGATGAATGAAACCATTTTTTTGTTCAATAGACCGATTCCGCTAGGTTGGTCACGTGATAGTGGGTATAAATTGTAAACATGCAGTTCGAGCAAAGATACTAGAAATACAAGATAGAGTTCTCGCGTTGTAAAAATGAGGCGGAAGTCGTGCCCAACGTAGGTGGCGCCCTTCTTTTTAACCATGCAAGTTTCCTATACTTCGTGCCCAACGTACAGGGCGCCCTTCTGTTGCTCAGTATATCCAGACGCAAAAGGCGCCCTTCCTTTTCCACTAAATGGAGGAAAACTTTTTCACTAAGAGTGCGTCCGGCCATGCGATTCTGCGCTGTATTGTTGTTTTATTCTTTACTGATTCATGATTATGCTTTAATTGTTTTGTGTATTATTTGGATAATAGCAACGATTTCTACTGCCACCAAGGAGAATATATATTCACCGATGTCACTGTCTGGGTGTCTATTCCAGTTTGTTTTTATATCTAGTATCTTTGTTGAGAATTGATAATAAAATACGCGACGACTTGTTGGTAACAAAAGTTTGGTACAAGTTTTTTTAGATCCAGCTGTAGGGGGCGTCCCATTTTTCGTATTCCCACCATGCATTTCGGTGGAACACGGTGGAACACTTTTTTGTGTGGAGAACTCTATCTTGTATTTCTAGTATCCTTGGTTCGAGTAATGGTCGGCAATAGGATACCGTATGGCTTGGAATGTTTCTGCTGTAAAGAACATTGACGTTGAATAATGTTGGTTGGAATGCCAGTAAACTATATACCAAATTGATTGGAAATTCAACTTGAGAATTTTGCCATAATCGTTTTCTAATGCTTCAAAACAAAAAGCGAAAAGCTGATGTAAGAACTTGCATGCAAGATCACCGAAGCATGAATGACGTCACTGTAACAACAAGGCGTCATTTGCGTGATGAAGGCTACCGAAGCTAGCCGAAACGTAGCTGGTAAGTTCCGTTTCTTATAATTGGCTATCTTCAAAGAACTACAACTCTAATTATAAATATTGTATAGAGTATGACGACACTAGCAAATAACTTGGAAAAAAAATAGGCATAAACAAAAGCATGAATTTACATATCATTTATTAAAATGAAAGAAAAAAGTAAGAAAAGTAAATAGAAAAATGGCATTTGTACACTAATGTTCCTATGTGCATGAATTTCAAATGAATACAAAATGTTTCTAAAAAAAATATGTTAAAGATAATTAAAAAAGCTATATTGAAACTTGATCTACTGTGTATGCTGAATATACAAATAAATGTGGGATGAACCCACAAAAGAGAGAAAAAAAAAATGTACACAATTAACAGGATGTTTATATTAGTAGGTCTTGTTTACCCCACCGAAATATATGAACAGGAAACACCTGTCTGGCATTATCATTGATATCCTTTCTGTTCCTAGGATGAGTACACTTATGTTTTATTATTCACTAGTAATTAAGGTCATTGTTGATAAGGTTTATTAGCCATAATTTTAAAAACGGTTGAAAAAGGGATGAAATAGAGTTTGGCAGAATGGGTTTGAACTTTGAACGCTGTATTGTATGACAAAAATCACTGACAAGCTTTAAACAAACAAAAACACCTATTTACACAAGTTTTAAAGGTTGAATTGAATTGAATTGAATTTATTTGATTTCTCTTCATATAAAATACAAAAAAATATATAGAATAAACAAGTCATTTTAAAACCAAATAAAAACATGATAAATATACATGATACAAAAAGAAAAAAAATCTGGATAACCCATTAAACTATAATAATAAGCTTTATTTAAAACACGGAAAACTTGGCTCAACTAACAGTTGTTATTCTGCAAGGCTGTGTATACAACAATTTAACCAGAAAAAAAATGAAATGACTTAAAATAAACAAATCAAACAATTGTTTAAACACACAAATATCTAAACTAGACTTAAATCTTAAACTAACTTAATTAAACTAAACAAACTTGAACAAAACAAAAATACTGTAGTTTATGTAAGAAACTACCATAAAGGTGTTTAACAGTTATGTGTTATTACAATGTTGCAATTATATACTTTCTAAATAAGGACAATTTCTTAACATTTTTAACATCATTGCTAATTTCATTCCAAAGTTTGGCAACTCTATGACAAACTTCTCTTTTTGTAGTCAGTTTTTGGTTTTGGCAATATTAATTCTGGTTTAGTTCTTATATTATTGTAATTATTTTTAGAGACAAATCTGTTAGATAAATAATGAGGTACAAGGTTATTCATAATCTGAAACATAGTGATGGCTTCATTTATGTACAACCTTTGGTCTAAAATTCATTCATTTAAGGCTTTGTAGAACTTGAGTACTGGAATCACTTCTCGATTTGTTTAAAATAATTTTAGCTGCACGGTTTTGTAGGATTTGGAGAGTTTTACTTTGTATTTGATTTGTACGTCCCCATACAACATGGCAATATTCAAGGTGTGGTGCCATGAGTGATTTGTATAATTTGCATTGGACAACTATAAAGTTTGTTTCCAATGGGGTCCACAACAAACATAAAGACAGGAAAAAATATAAAAAATCAGCATTAAACATTTTCATAAAAGCATTTTAAATAGAACAATTATTAAAAATATACTTTAAAAAGGCAAGTACGAATTATAGAAAACAGGAATCAAAGGCAAAATTAACAGTTAACCCAGGTTTGTTAAGGTTTGTGCTCATCAATGCCAAAGCCAGCTATTGGGACAGTCCCACACAATTTTTCTATTGGGTCCACAAAGAATGGGTCCACATTTTTAAAAATGTCTGAATTATGCACAAAATGAGTCTACTAGATTTCCACCAGATTTCTCATATTTTGCATAAAAGGGTTAACTTCTAAGAAAATGGGTCCAAGTTTTTTCATATTTTTGCATAAAATGGGTCAACTTTTAAGAAAATGGGTCCACAGTTGAATTTACATGTCAAGTATGTCCCACCCTGATATTTTCCCACACTGTTTGAAAATCCTGGTTACGGCACTGGCGCTAATCCTTCCTTTTTTACAGTAGACGCCTATCTTTAATCAACGTTTGTGTAAGATGGTCCCTGATATCTACAGTAGAAATAAAAAGGCTCATTTACACTGTACTACAACATTATCAGGTCAACACATTCATTTAATTATGTATTAAACGATTAGTTTCTGTGTGATCATAAATTCACAAGACAATACCATGTGGACAAAGATTACTATATAATAAACATCTCCACTTCCTAAGCTTCAGTTTAGAATGAGACTTTGCTGTTACAAGCATCACATTATTAATATATTGTACAATATGTTTAAGAGGGAACCTGAATATCAGCTGACCTTTTAGGATATGTTAGACAGGGTTCCAGTCCCTAAACACTGTCTTAATCAGTGAAAATGCTTTAAAAAAAATTGATTTTAGCACCAATGACGTTCCATATCACTTATTTGCATGGCGTTCCATAGTATACTTTTTACATTAAAGGTTTCTCGACATAAACTGACGCTGGTGGCGCTTTCTGAAATGTGGTTATACTACTAAAAATCAATAAATTAGAGATTTGTGGCAAGTCTAAGGATATGCTGGAAGGGTCACCCTCTATAAATTTGGTGAAAGTTTAAAAAAATTTTTAATAATAATATAACAGAGTTAAGAAGAAACGGGAATTGTTGGACAGGATAAAATGGAGAAGGAGGCTAGCATCACTGGCAGGCAAAAGCCTACCTGGGAGCTGAAGTAAGTAAGAATATAACAATAATGATAATAATAATAATAATAATAAAAATAATTTAATTATTATAATAAACTAATAATAATTTTATACCACACATCCCCACCCAAAAATTGGGCGCTCAAGATGCAGTCTTAAAAATGTTTTCTTTTTTCAAACATATCATTTTTTTCTCTTGCTTGCAGTATCTTATGGCTTTCTTTTATCTAAATCTTTTCCTTTCATTTCACCTTTCCTTTTCTTTCCACATTTTTCTTGCTTTTACTTTTCTTTCTGTCATTATATCAAAGTTTATCTTTCTTTCCTCTTTCTTATTGTTTATTTTCCTTTTCTTTCTTTTTTCTTATCTTCTCTCTTCCTTTTCTTTTTTTAAATCTTTTTATACTGTACGATATGCAACAGGAAAAATTAGATTGCAACCAACAACCAAGAGAAACCAGAAAAAGTAGATCATTGAAAAATACCCAGGTCCCTCACCACAAAAGGGCTTAGTCAGCGTGCCGTCTAACAAATTGCCGTTTGGACGGCCAACAAATTGCTCAATGTTTGAGGAAGAGTTACAGATCAGTAAGAGAGAATTTAAAAGCGTTTGTAGAGTACAGTACTGTATTCGATTTTAAAATGTAACATTAAAAAAAAATATAGGGAAAAGAAATATATAAATTACATAAATACAAGAAGCAGAAAAGAAAAACAATGGTATGGTAAATTAAATGAGACTTTTAAAGGATTGTAAGGAAATAGAATGAATATGCTACCTAACAATTAAATTTTATTTGGTTTTAATTCATCTGGAAGAGAAATCCTTGACATGTAACTTTGTGTTCCTCAGAAATAAAGTGAAATACTGGTAGTTTATAGAAGCTTAAAATTTAATAATCATCCATAAATACCATGTATTGTAGGATGATTATAATTACGCAAAATGTACCTCAAGGCAGATAATCTTCATTAGTTTCAATTTCTATGTCTGACAAGTGACAATAAAATATATCTGTATCTGTATTAGTTTACTCAATACAAAAAATACACATTTTTACAGAAATCATAATTATCAGGTTTTATGGGGATGAGACAACAAATATTAAAGCAATACCATCAAATTAATGACGACACAAAATAACAATGTACATAACCAACAATGCATTAACTTGATAAGATGCACACCTTCAATTGTTATTGCAGTGCAATAACAATTTTAATAATTTTAATGATAGAATATTTTACAATTTTAAAAATTTGAACATAGATGATTTGTGCAATACATTAAATTATGTACCTTGGAATTTGATAAATTTTGATGGAAATATTAATGATGCAGTTGATCTTTTTTATGATTTTTTAATTGCTGCTATTAAGGACGTAGTTCCTAAAGTTAGAAAGAGAAGGAAATTACCGCCATGGTTCGACAAAGAGCTACATAATGTATTATATGAAAAGGAAAGGTGTTATAGAGTTATGAAGAAAAATAGTAATCGTCTGACAAAAAGTAATTTTAGTTTCGCTCGACGTTCATTTAAGAGTTTATGTAGAAGAAAATATAATATTACCTTAAATCACTGGCAGAACAAATTGGTTCAAATAAAAAGAGATTTTGGAGTTGGTTAAAATGTAAACATAAGTCAAGTGAATTTCCTTCAGTTATGTCGCAGGGTAATGTTTCTGTTGAATCTTTTTCTGATAAAGCTACTTTATTTAATACTTTTTTTCATTCATTTATTAACGATTCATTTTACATGGGATGCAGGAATGCCCAGATCTTCCAGACTATGTAATTGACAATATGTCAACAATGGTGATAGATCAGCATTCTGTTGAAATAGCACTTGGCAATATTAATATTTATAAAGCCATTGGCAATGATCAAATAAGTAATACTGTTCTTAAAGCAGCCGCATCTCCACTCTCGTATCCACTTTCCAAAATTTTCCAGCTGTCCATCAACTCTGGAATTTTTCAAGCTACTTGGAAATTTGGTAATGTCTTACCTATCCATAAAAGTGGCTCGAAAAAGTCAATGGAAAATTACCGTCCAGTATCTCTGCTGCCTACTTTATCAAAATAACGAATTGTTCATGATGCGGTTTACAATCATTTAAGTTCAGTTATTACTCCAGTTCAGCACGGGTTCATCCCGGGAAGATCATGTTGGACCAACCTTGCATTGCTTCTTTCTACAGCATACAAGGCCTTGAATAGTAAGAAGCAATGTGATGTGATCTACACTGATTTTTCAAGGGCATTTGACTCGGTCCCCCATAATTTTCTTATTTTTAAGATTTCAAAGTTTGGGATATCGGGTATCCTTTTGAAGTGGTTTTCTGATTACTTGACCGATAGACATCAGAGGGTGGTCATAAGTGGAACTTGCTCCGAGTGGCTTCCAGTACTTTCTGGAGTTCCGCAGGGGTCAATTCTTGGCCCGTTGCTTTTTAATTTATATATCAATGATCTCCCTTCTATTTTTAAGTTTTCTCAATCACTTTTGTTTGCTGACGACCTAAAACTTTTAAAAATAATATCCTCACTTCAAGATGCTC
>NW_022719988.1:49740-51914 GCF_011630105.1 Anneissia japonica | reverse complement strand
AAGAAAAATCTAATTTTTGTATAATGTTATAAAGATTTATAAATATAATACAGAATTGCTAGTTTAACTGAATTTAGACATTCCTAAGAATGAAAAAAATGTAAAATAAGACTGAAATTTGATTTTTTGGGTTCCACACAAAAAATAAATGCGGATGAATTTTTCATTTTGATTTTGCGATAGGTCGTAAGAAGAAATATCGTAGGCGCCGGAAACATTAGCCTATCCAGCGCTGCTAGGCTAGGCTTAGCCTTACCTCGATTTAGGTTCTGTTATCACACATAAAAACGGCCGACATGATATTTTCCGTTGCTAGTATTGACACTTGTGAAATATAATATTTCATAGGAATTATTTCAAATTTGTTAAAAAACTGATTCTGACTGAGGTTTTGACACTTAAACAAACATATCTCATCCTTAATCGAACGACCGCATTGTGCGAGATACGAAGTACAAAAACTAATCTCATTAGAGAGGGCGTATTTTATTGACTGTATAAAAGTATAAAAGCGAGAGTATTCCAGTGGATGTGATCTACAACCTCTGAATTTGCCTAGTAACGATGAATTCGTCCAGAAAATGGTAATATTTTATGAGAAATAGTCTGTATTTCTCATTTTTTTTATTCTTTNCTTTTGCGTAAAACTAAAATTCATGCCAATATTTTTCCATGATTTATAATAATTGGAGTAATGCAAATGAATATTTTCTAAAAAAAGTCAGTTTTTAGTGAAATTTTGCCGGGAATGGGGCTTTAAGTAACACAATTATTTGGAAGAGAAAAATGTTGTTTAATTACTGAAAATATTCACTTAGGAGCCATTTTAATATTCACAATAAAAATTATATATTTTCTGGGGAAAAACTGTAAAAATTCTGGAAAGTGGGGAATCTCCTTAAAAATCTGGGAAACCCACAAATTTCTGGGAACTCGGGAGGTCTGCCTAGACCTAGGCTATAACTATATTTTCTCCATGGATGGTATTATTATTTGGTGACCAACTGATACAGCATAGAAGTGATTTCACGTTTTGTGGTACGCAGTCTGTACAAAGGCAAATGTACAGGCAAAGGCAAATTACTCACGTATCATTCAAGGTCTTCTTCGACAACGAAGGAATAACCACAACATGTTCCGTCATAATCCTACTTAATACACACAATACATCCTGCACGTTCCTCAGTAGCACTGCAGCCAAGAAGGGGTTACGAGGAGACAAGTCATATAGGTCTACATGTCATTAAATATATATAGCTAGGGCCATCTATCTACTAGCCTAGCTATGAACTAGGCATAGTGTTTTCTAACTAATGAGAAAAATAATATACTATTATAAAGAAACCAGAATGTAAATACAGAAGGCACATCTAACTCACATACATAAATAAACAAACGCCAATACAAAAAGAAAATTAACCTTTCTTCTACTTCTTGCACATCATTCACAGAGAGTTCTATCAAAGATACTAGAAATACAAGATAGAGTTCTCGCGTTGTAAAAATGAGGCGGAAGTCGTGCCCAACGTAGGCGGCGCCCTTCTTTTTAACCATGCAAGTTTCCTATACTTCGTGCCCAACGTACAGGGCGCCCTTCGGTTGCTCAGTATATCCAGACGCAAAAGGCGCCCTTCCTTTTCCACTAATGGAGGAAAATTTTTTCACTAAGAGTGCGTCCGGCCATGCGATTCTGCCATGTATTGTTGTTTTATTCTTTACTGATTCATGATTATGCTTTAATTGTTTTGTGTATTATTTGGATAATAGCAACGATTTCTACCGCCACCAAGGAGGTTATGTATTCACCGATGTCACTCTCTGGGTGTCTATTCCAGTTTGTTTTTATATCTAGATCTTTGTTGAGAATTGATAATAAAATACGCGACGAGTTGGTAACGAAAGTTTGGCACAAGTTTTTTTTAGATCCAGCTCTAGGGGGCGTCCCATTTTTCGTATTCCCACCATGCATTTCGGTGGAACACTTTTTTTGTGTGGAGAACTCTATCTTGTATTTCTAGTATCTTTGGTCAAGGTAATTAAACAAAAGGACGCACATCTCCGCTCTCGAACATAACGCGTGCGTACAGTCCTTTGATCTTTACTGTGGCATCGACAATCCGATACTAGTTGCGAGTACAGCCGTCAATTATTAGTCTTGTCTCTTATACACATCT
>NW_022719988.1:16822-49041 GCF_011630105.1 Anneissia japonica | reverse complement strand
ATAGGCCTATCTACTGTAATAACAATGGGGAAAATTTACTTGACCGTTTTCAAGAGGGGAAAACCTTGAATTTTAAAGAACTTAAATTAAAGTCGCTAAAAGATACTTCAGAAGACGGGAAAGCCAGGGGCTTACGGTGAAAAATCTAAGGGGGTTGAAACGAAAGCGCAGGGGGAAAGCTGAACTCGGAGCAATTTAGCGAAGCTTTCAGAATTCGCGGGGTGCGTTATTTGTGAGTGAAGCGAGCAACTAGGCTGGGGCTAGGGGGCCGCAAAAGGGGAAAAATTTACGTTTTTACGTTCTAGTGCATTAAGTTCAATACCAAGTCTGACAAAATAGGCCTAATTGTAAACGTAGTTTTTGGGCAACACCAGACTATATTCACTCCAGCCTATTGGATTGCGGAACTCCTGAATACGGGCCTGTGAGCATTTCAAATTAAAGCATTAAATTTTTCTTTTTCGTGGGATCGTCCCACTTTTAATTAAAAAAAAATAATAATGTTATAAATGTATATACTGTATTGAAAAATAAACAATGATATAGGGAATATATAATTACTTAAAGTAACATTGTGTATGCGTTTATTTCTTAACGTTTTCCTTTCAATTTTATATTTTAATATATTTCTTTAACTTAGTTTTTCTTCATCGTTTTCCCTTCAATTTTATATTTTAATATATTTCTTTAACTTAGTTTTTCTTCATCGTTTTTCTCAATAACTAATACTTAAACTACGCTTTAAATACTAAAGGTAATTTAACTAATACCTAATATTTACATAAAAAAAATAAGTAGCTCTTTATTTAAAGATCAAATTGTTATCATTAATTTTCCCTGGGTATAATGTAAAGAAGAGTTTTGATGCTTCCTCATAGTTTAGGTCGATATTTCTGTGTATGTTCATTATCGCCAAGGCGCTAAGACGTTCAGATTTCATACTGGACCTTAACCATGTTCTCAATCTTCTCATTGCTGAAAAACTACGCTCAGACTCTGCTGATGTTATAGGCAACGTACAACCAATCTTGATTAAAATAAAAATATTTGGAAACTTTAACTTGTCGCAGACTTTAATGGCCTTTGCCAGACTAGATGGACGATTTTCTGCTGTTACTTCCAACCACTTTCTTTTCCACAGTTGTAACTCCAAATCAATTATGTCAGGGTTGTGCAAGTCTTCCGAGTACTGCTCTATTAAATCAGCAATATCTAAATTTTTGTAATCTGGATGGCAAATAATTGATGGTACAAGTAGAAGGAGTTTTGACGCTCGATTATTGAAAGAATTAAACCGAATTTCTGATATGAATCTATCGATTAATGGTAGTGCTAATGCTCGTCGGTAATATTGCTCTGGATTTTCAGCAGGAACGTTGTTACGATGCATTTGCTTTGAAGCGGATCTTGGGATGGCAGGATCCATACTAAACTTTGTTGCCAAACTTTCGGATTGCTGGTAAATTGAATGAAATTTGTCGTCAATATTTTCCCTCAAACGTTGCATGTCTTTCATACAATCTTTCACTTCATTGTAAGCCTTTACAACATCAATTGATCTGCCTTGCAGGCTCTGTGTAATACCAACAAGCGGATGAAGCAGTCTGTATAAAAATAATGGCAGAGTGCAATGATGCGTAACCAATACACCACATAACACAACTCTACTGGCGCGCGGGCTTCGAGATATCAAGTTGATTAAAAATGTATAACTTTATATGGATTGTTTAAAACTAGACAAAAAATCAAAATATTAAAAGGAAGGGCCACTAAACATTTTTAGGCGAAGGATAATTTATTTTGATATTAATTACCTTCATGTTAGGCGCAGTTTAATTATGCTAGATTTTTTAAAAAAATCATATTTAAAGGACACTTTCCTTAAAAGGAGGGAGGGTCGACCGCACCCATCGACCCCCCCCCCCTACGGTACGCCCCTGAATGCTCATTTCCCACCATTTAAAAATCAACATTTTCCCGGTGAGAACCTGAACCTCCCTTTTCTCTTTGGGTTTATTGATTCATTATAATAATTTTCAAGAGGGGAAACCTTGAATTTTAAAGAACTTAAAAGTAATTAAAAGACACCTTAAAAGTCGGGAAAACTATTTTCCGCCTTCTAGGAATCAAAATTTTCTCGGGAGAACCCCCAGACCCCCCATTCTTTTTGGGATTTATCGATTCATGGGAAAAAAATTCGTATGCAACTACTCATGTTTTTTTTTATTTTTATGTATGTAGGCCTATACACTCATAAGGCCTATTTACTGTAAAATCAATGGGAAAAATTACCTGACCGTTTTCTAGAGGGGAAAACCTTGAATTTTGAAGAACTTTAAAGTAATTAAGACACCTCAGAAGTCGGAAAAGCTCATTTCCCGCCATCTAGGAATCAAAATTTTCCCGGGGGAGAACCCTGACCCCCCTTTTCTTTGGAGCTTATCGATTCATTGAAAAAAGAATACGTAGGCCTACGCAACTACTCATTTTAGTTTTTTTAATGTATGTTTACACACATACCAGGCCTATTTATACTGTAATAAGAATAAGAAAGTTACCTGACCGTTTTCAAGAGGGGGAAAACCTTGAATTTTGAAGAACCAAGGTAATTCAACAAAAGGACGCACATCTCCGCTCTCGAACATAGCGCGTGCGTACAGTCCTTTGATCTTTACTGTGGCATCGACAATCCGATAGTAGTTGCGAGTACAGCCGTTAATTATTAGTCTATGCGTGCCATTCGTTTTATGGTGTTAGTTTTTATTTTATTAATTTTGGGTACTTCGCAATGTCTGTTACATTTGATTTTTTTTACCGCGAGCTTGTTAAATGCTTCTATAAACTGCAATTTGATTTGTGAAAATTGAACAAGAAAATGAAAAGTTATAGCAATTCAAAATTTACGAATTTTATAAAATTTCATGTTCTTATGTAACATTAATCTGTCATTTTGACAATGTTCATTCTCAGATCTATCATCAGTAGGGCTGTGTTCACGATGTATGAAAGTATACACCTGAATATTTTTTTATTCAACATTTCACCCAGAAAAGAAAAAGAAAAAATTCATCACCCAAAACGCTTTAAACTGATGATAGATCTGAGAATGAGCAGTGTGGCGCGGCGCCAGCAGGGGTAGGGGTGGTGCTCAGATAACGCTGTGCGCTATATTTACACCCCGGAATACTTAGATTAACCCCTACACATCTAGATGTGCCCCCCCCCAGTCTAACATTTTATCTCCCCATAAATTATCCTTAGAGCCGCCCCTGCCTGAGATCTACCGGTTGGCTAAGCTGCCAAACCCATAATGTGGGAATTCCCAATCCCATAATATTAATTACTCGTGGCGTCACAACAATACAGATAAAAAAAATTGCATCCGGTACCGGCATACATCAGTCTGGACCTGAACAACGTTTATATTATCTTTTTGTAAACTACTGAGTCAGTTGTAGGGCTCTTTTACACTATTGCATTCTAAACAGATATTTATTTTCCATGTTTACTTCATTGCATTTCTAAATATACGAGGCCTCTCCTAAGTCCTGGCAAAACGTAAGTACGGAAATATAGGATTCTGGTATGTATCAAATTGTAGGCCTCTGTATATACAGTACCGCCCACTAAGGTCTGGTCGTAGGCCTGCCTCGGCCTGGCCTATCTTATTGCAGAACCCAATGTCATTTGAACACACGTTACAGTATTACTTATATACTTTTTATAAGATCATCACTATTATTTTTATAATATAAATATGATGCTTGTATTTTTTTTTTCTTGTTTTTTGGAATTTTAGCAACCATCCGGGTATTGTAATTGATCGACAATCAATTGAGATTTTGTATGTAGTAACATGAACTTTGACTGTCTATTGTTATTTAAATGCTGTCATGTCATGAGAGTATGTTATGTACTGTATTAGCCTGGTAGGTCGAAACGGAAACCAAAACGGCAATGAAGGAAACGGCAATAACCAAAACGGAAATGAACGAAAAACAGCAATGACAGAAGTACAATAGTAATCAAAATGGCAAGGAGCGAAATCAATGCCAACACTAGCATGCGACAACAGCCACGGGCCGCAGTTACAATTTTCTGAATCGAAATTTTCCCGATAGTTAAATCAAATATTGCCATTGGCTCTTTTCCCACTTTTAATGTTTATAATTATTATTATTTTGCATTTTTTTACTGTTATGACATAAATTGTTTAGCCTCATTTTGTCTGTATTTGAAAGTTTTATTTGTTTAAATGTTTTTATACTGCTTTTATATTGTTTCCCCACCCCCCAATCTTTTAAATATTGAATTTGTATGACTATTTTTATTATTATTATTATTATTATTAATGATATTATTGCTGCTGCTGCTATTTAGCCTCATTTTTTACCATATTTAAACGTAGTACACTTTCATGTTTGTAATTAGTTTCTTTCAGGGGTGGATCCAGAGATTTTCTGATGGGGGGGGGTGGGGTGTGCACAATATGAAGTTCACGCCGCCACGCCCACCTCCGCCGCACCATGGTTGGTGTAAATAAGTGAATCGAGCTCTCCTTTCTCCCACTGCTGGATCGCGGCTGAACTCATTGGTGTACTCCCTTTTCCCCTTTCTTCTCTTCAACTCAAATTTTTCTTTTTATTTTTCAGCTTGACCAACAGGGGGTGGGGGAGGATTGGGGGTCAAAAGTGTTGCCGTTTTGGTTTTTTGCCATTTTGGTCATTGCCGTTTTGGTTTATTGCCGTTTTGTCCAGAAACCATTAGCCTATTTATTTATTTTATGCCTAAACTGTACTGGGTAATTTGACCAAATGGAATCCATCTGCATTCCCACTGACTCTGAGTGTAAAATTAGGAAAACAATTTTCCGAAAAGCCCACTTATAATAAAATATGATTCATAACACATCTATTTATCTATCTATCAACTAATACGTAGGTGATCATGTGTTGGCGGCTTTAGGTGGCCTTTCGCGAGGCTGTGTTGTCTTGGTCCAGATTATTTGCAGGATGAATGAAATAAGTTTCAATGAAAGAATGAATGAAATAAGTTTATATGACTTGGGAGACCATCTTTTGTCTTGTCACCCTTCCATCGTTTGAGCGATTTAAAAGCCAACAATAATTTTAGCTTGAACATTCTTCCCATGAATGACCCTCCCTCATTCCTACAGAAAAGCTGCTGCCTTTTTACATTTTTTTTTCCAGCTAAAAGCACTCTGCAGGGCCGAATCTAGAGATGTCCAAAAAGGGGCCGAAAATGAAAATAACCTTTAAAGCGTTTTGGGTGATGAATTTTTTCTTTTTCTTTTCTGGGTGAAATGTTGAATAAAAAAATATTCAGGTGTATACTTATCATACATCGTGAACACAGCCCTACTGATGATAGATCTGAGGTAATAAACCTTGGCATTGTGTGATAGACGGGGGTAAGGAATCAGTTGCGGCATCAGCGGTCGGGCAGAAGGTGATTAAGCCCCCCCCCCACTGGACAGGTCAAGCCCCCATCGGACAGAGCTTGCCAGGTAGTCGGACTAAAAGAGATATAAAAATAGGTCCACGCCAAGCCAACACATGTCTGTCACAATCAGAGAGTGTCATTTCTGGCTATCAGAGGCTCCTATTCTTAAAAAAATCTCACTTGGGAGGGGAGAAACACCCTCTAAAACCCTTCCCCCATCTCGGGCCTACGAGCCCAAGGGCCCCAGTCGGACAGCTTAGCTCCCCCAGAAAATATATCCTAGAGCCGCCACTGTGGGGAATTTGTATTATACTGTATCAGGAATTCCCAACTACCGCATATTATAAGAGGGGAAAAGGTTGTAGATTGAATCAATTTTCCGTTTGAATGATCATGAAAAGTGACCAAGGTTCAAGAGGGGGGTGTGGTCGCATTATAAAAATGGTAAAGCCAGAAATGGCCTTCGGGCCGTCAGTTGAGAACCCCTGATATAGACGTTATCATAATAATTCATTCCAGATATAAGCCATTCAGGAAATCATGTCAGGTCAAGGAACTTCAATTTCCCCTGAAGAAGATGAGGGCCAAATCACTCGGAGTGGTAATAGAGTAACAGTGCATCCTGGAGGAATATATGTGGAAGGAAATAACAACATTCTTATGAATAATAGTCAAGGTATGTTCAAACATGAGCAAAATAAAAAAAAATGGTCTGTATTACCGTACTCGCGCGAATAAGCGCCCCTCTCGAATAAGCGCTCCTCCAAACATGAAAATTTCCTTAAGAGCGCCCCGTTTGAATAAGCGCCCCTTCTAATTTGAATAAACGCCCCCTCAATAATTCAATCAATTCTGGACTGTGGATGTTGGGATGATTTGAGGTGTGGAGTGGCATCACATTCTCCTTTAGTCAATATCAAAATGAGGATATTTATCTTGGACAGATGAGAACTCTCTGGACAGACAGTATATTTTCAACTTTCATCTTCTTACATTTTTCTATGCCTAGTCCTACTGCTTTTCTGACAATTTGCACCTAACAACACATTCTCATCTGAGTTTTCAAGAAAACCTGCAATGATCATGCAATCCTGCTCATGACGAAATTCTTCCCCTTAGAAGAAACGGTCACTGGTGGGTTGGATGATTGATTGCTAATTGCCTGCATGCTGCCTAAACGGCCTTCACAATGAGTAAACAAGACCTTGGTAGTAGGAGAAATCGGACACAGTTCAGCCAGTACTGCTCCAATCCTGGTCAAATTTCAGAAAGTATACACAATTTCTGAATCTAATGTTATTATTTAAAACATAAAATGTTTTAAACCAAAATCCGACCATAATGAAAAAAGATAGTAGCTGTACGTCTGTGGATTTACTTTACTTTTTTCACGAATTTCGCGAACATAAAACCGTGACTTGGCGATCGGGAGAATACTAGCCAAAAAGATGCATCAATATTTTATTAGTTCTCAAAAAACAAAGATGGTAATTTTGGTCATTTTCAATATAATATTGAAAATTACATGGTGTATTGGTGTTTATGCTGGCCTAAATAAATATAAGAATACGATTCTCTCTAGCCTATTCTATTTATTTTATGATCGTGTGGCGTACAGCACTCACATTCCCGGCTATCCAGGGGCTATTCTGCAGCTTACAGCTGATATGTATTTCAATCCAGGCTCAGAGAGTAGTAAATCTCTATTTTATAGGGCCTCCGAATCGAGCGATGAATATTTAGTTGACAGTTAGAATTTAGAAACAGAATAACTCGTCATGTATTAAAATCAAATGCTAAATTGATTTTATAACTGATATTCTGTATCTTCGTTGCATACGATCTATAGACGATTACTCGCTCTCACGGCCAGTGCACAACGTCACGAACGAACGAGAAGCCCCTGTGCTTGAGTCGTGGGCGATTTAGAACCGTCCATTTTGCGGCAGGGTATTCATTTTGTATTATAACTATAAATACACATGCCTAAACATTACCACATTTAAACATGTGTATTAACCGTTATAATAAACATGTTTAAATATTATATTAATATTCAAACACGTGCACTAACCGTTATAATACACATGTTTAAATACTATTTTAATTAAAGCTTCACCGGGTACACAATGGTTCAGTCTTGGGATGCCAGGGTAGGTGCTTCAGTTCAATCTTATTATTTTTGTTTGTTATGCATCGTAATTTTCCCGATTTTTAGGTGTGAACACAATTTGTATTTTCTTTTTAATTATACTGTGGTATAGACAAGAAGAACAATTCCCAGTAAAAAAAATATTTGCAGGAAATTCAGTAGTTGCTTCTGTTCGTTACGGACTGCCAATGCACTTCTTGACATCACACCACACCTAAACATGCGCTCCCGATTATAACTTCTTTTTATTGAAAATTTAGGAATATGTTAAGAGAGTATTAATTGTTGTAGCCTAGATTGTAGGCTTATTCATTACGTTTGCCGTGCCTGACCATTGTAAACGAAATATCTCTTGCTCACTCTAGATCACTAACCTTCCTAGGCCTAACTACAATACACTAGTACGCGACCTTCGCAGGCCGCCGGCAGCGTGTAATAAATTTTAGGTAAGTAGCGAATCTGTCACCCGACCTGTCACTTGTGATGATGATCGATTACCCGAGTAGGTCGAGTAGCAGGACCGAATTCGCTAAGGGCTGATTTTCGGCATGTAATCTCAATCGGCCGATGGCTAACAAATAACCACCACCACTAATTTCATCTGCTATTCTGCTGTTATGTAATAATGTACTCACAACATTCTTGTCATGATAAGCCATGCTCTCTGGACGATTTTCTTTTCCGCCGCACCACCATTCGTAATTTGCGGTTTCCTGATGTCCTTATATAATCATTTTTTATTCAAAATGTGCCTCTTGAATTTAATAAGTTGTCATAATAACCCCTTGATTTTCATCTATTTCCATAAGCGCCCCCTCATTTTCCACTCTGTTTTTGATAAGCGCCCCGTTTGTATAAACGCCCCGTTCGTATAAACGCCCCATTCGTGTAAGCGCCCCGTTTGAATACTAGCTCCCCTCAAAAAGTGCAAAAAATATTTTAAGCGCCCGGGCGCTTATTCGCGCGAGTATGGTATTAGATATTGACTATTAAACGATGACCCTGATTTCCAGTTGCAGCTGACCTGTGTGCCTAATTATTTAAACTAGCAATTGTTACTCTTCTACAACGCTAAGGAGGGATCCCAAAAAATCTGGGTATGGCCATGCGACATGCGCAGCAGTGAGCGGTTGGTAGGTGGGGTTAAGGAGCGATGGTTATTTGAGATTCTTGTTAGAATACTTGTTCATAGACACTGGTAAATAGAATTTAAATTGAAAATGAGCTTGTTATGGAGTATACTGCTAAAAATCTTTCTCTTTTCTTTTTCCCCTTTTTTTTTTGGACGGGGGAGGGTGGGTCTATCCTCTTGATTGGCCCCTGTGATAGGAAAAGAATAATGTACCTCATAACTTAGCCCTAAAAACTATCACAAAGGCTTTCTAGAAGGCACATTGAATAAAGAAGTCACCATTATGTCATTTGGACTAAACATAAACCAAATACGTAGGAAAAAAATACAGTTGATGTATGAGAGCACCTCAACATATTTTTGTTGTGGTGTGCATGTGGCTCAGGTGTTGGGCTTTTAATCGGAATGTCTGAGTTCAAGACCAATGCTTATCACACTGCTTTTGTCCTTGGCAAAGGCACTTTCTGCATTTTCCTCTATTAAGACCCTGGAGTATAAATGTACCTGGTAATAGTTAAGTGATTGGGAATGAAATCTTTAGTGCTGATTACACGCTCAACTAGGAATACTATCCAGGAAGTGAAGGATGAGTGCACATTGTGTCGATTGATATGCTGTATCCAATGACCGGGGGTTAGGTGGGGGAAACGTCTTCAGCAAGTCTTCCATATTGGATATTATGTGCGCCATATAAAATCTTATAAAATAAATCCATTTTGCTTTTGTGTTTTGCCACTTTATGATTTCCATATTGCATAAATAATTGCATAAATAATGATTTCAAGATTTTCTGCACTTTAAATGACTAAACTCAGATAGCGTCGTACGACGCAGCCCGACTGTGTGCTTTTTTGCTGATTTACTGTGCTTTTTTTCATAGCTGAGTCGGTTTCAGGTAGGACAATAGCCATTACCACTTCTATACACGTTGTATGAGGATGGTGCAGTCGGTTTAACCGTGCCATCCTTGTGACGTTTCCATGTCATGGTTCTAAGGAACTAAAGGCAGTGAGTTCCAATCGTGTCTCGTACTCAATTTTTTTTTTCAATTTTAAGTCATGTTTTTTTTTTTAATTTTAAGACATTTGTTTTTTCAATTTTAAGACATTTGTTTTTTCAATTTTAAGACATTTTGTAGAAATAAACATTCTAATTATTTACAAATTTCTATGACCAGGGGTTTCCCTTAAGGTTTTTTTTAACTAGCCAAGTGGACCAGTAAATTAACATTTTTGCTGGTCCTCAATTCTTTTCACTAGCCACACTATTTTGTATTACATTGCATTATAATTACTGTACGACAAATTACAATAAACACACCGTCCTTGGTTATACACAGCAAATATATCCTTTTTAATTAGTTTACTTCACATATTTACATTTATTTTGATATAATGCGACTGAACTGAACACAGACATAGAAACTTAATTAAAGTCTAGGACTTGATAAGGATTAAACCTTAATCAAGCAAGTTGTGTTCGGCATAATTGTTGTCACTATAACTACTAGTACTACAAGAAGAATCTGAATCACTGCTAGAGTCCTCAAAACGATTGGTTATGGCACATCCAGCAGCACCCGCTACCCTCGCAAATTGCCTTCGACGACTGCCACTGATATTCCACAAGTTGATAGCAGGAATAGGATCAAATTTCTCAATTGGAGGCGCTTGAAGCATAACTGCAAGCAGATCTGACACCCTGTCATCTTTAAGCCTTGTTCTATGTTCAGTTTTCACCTGCTTCATACTGCTGAAGCCTCTTTCAGCATCAGCAGAACTGGCAGGTATGGTAAGCATCAAGTCAACCACTGCACAGATGTAGGGTAGCTTAGTTATGACTGCGGGCACAACTTCCTTCCAGTTGGCTTGTTTTACATAGTTTTCGTACCTTAAAAGAGAAACAGGAAAGTTAATAAAGACAACGATTAGCACTTAAAATATGAGGTAACAGAGGTAATTTATAATGGATACACCAAATATGCAAAATTGAGAAATTGATACTGTACTTGTCAAACCATGGCTTTGAGTATATCCCACTCTGGTTCCACCTCATCAATAGCAACACCACTGCGTTCTACTGTAGTACCTGAGTAAAATGTTGAATAACATATCTGACTTCTTGTTCTCCAAAATCTACAACAAAAAATGTTTTATATGTATAAAAAGCAAATTACAAAAATACAATTTTAAATAATAATGAGTAGTGATAAAAGAAACTCAATGTCTTACCATCCTCTTTGTTCCAGAATTTGGAATCAAATTGGAACAATCTTCATTGCATCAAGAATACCTTCTTTCATGTCAGAAAATCGTCCATTGAGATTGTCATCCAATGAATTCAGGAGTTCATCCATAACTTTATCAATATTCCCTTCCCCAGTAAGTGTTTCACCATTGAACTCAAGACAATCTCCAAGGCTGTGCAATTTTGGTGTCATATGCCTGAAACCAAACAAAAAATAATGGAGTACAGACAGACTCATATTCCAATTAGGTATAGCAATGTATTTTAATATAAAAAATATTAGGTTGTAATGTATAATTTTGTTTTATTTTTTATTAAAAATCAAAAGTCTACAGTACTTACCTGTTCTTGTACTTTCAAAGTGTATTGGAAGCAGCATTGATTGAAACTGCAACATCAGCTGTTGTGGCATTTTTTATTTGGGCAGCCAGTGAAACTTTTGACAGTACCATGACAACATCTAACATAAAGTGCATGAACTTTATCATCTTTTTTTGGTGTAGGAGCTTTCAAAAACCCTTTGCCTTGGCACTAATTGCTGCTGATATTCCTGGTTGCAACTGTACCTAATAATAGAATAACAATTAAATTCAGATAAAATAATAAACAAAAACTTGCTAAAAATAGGACATTAAAGATAATTCTATAAAACATTACCTGATTAAAATGGGTGACCAGTGCTTTATACCCTGAGAGGATATGCTGTAATGCCCTTTGAAGATGTGGTAGCCATCTCGTTCCACCAACACGTGTCGGTACTGCTTCTTTTGTGTTAGTTGCTTCAGCTGCAAGCTTCAAACCACTTCTATTCTTGGAGCTCTGCTTGTAAAACAAGTAGAGACTGAGCATCAAGGAACTGAGTGTGGTGTACATATGCACAGATTTAATGCTGTCTTTGAATGCCAACTCCAGGCGATGGGCTGTGCAATGAACAGCTTGGAGTGTATCATTGAACTCATCTTTCATAAGCCTGGCAACGCCATTATTTTTGCCAAGCATGACTGCTGCCCCATCAGTCCCAAAGCCGACCAACTTCTGTTTGAGTAAATTTTCATCAATGCCCATATACTGCACACTGGAAACTATCGCTTGTTTAATTGAAGGAGCATCAGCAGTTGGTATGTTTTTAACCGCAACAAATTCAGTATAGGCAGTACCTTCAATTGCAAAGCGAATATACACAATCTCTGCTTCTGTTATTGATTTGTCTGTGGTTCCATCCGAAATAATTGAGAAAAATTTAGTGTTTTCCAACTTCTGCTGAAGCTCTATTCTTTGAACCTGAAACAAAAAACATTTTTTAAGAACAAGTTTACTATGAAATATTGAATAGTTTATTGATGCTTTTTATTCAAAATTAAACTCTTTTTTTTTTCATTAGGACACATTTCTTGCAATGGCATGCAAAGTATTAATTTTGTGCAGCCAATTGATACATTAATCAAGAAAATGGAAGTAAAATCGCAATTATGAACAACTATAGAGGGCGCTCTTTTAGCATGCCAAGCAGAGCCGTAGATAGAGAGAGTTTGGCCAACTTGGCGCATGGGCGCCATGTTGTCACCAAACAGCGTGCGCGCGTATAGCTTTATAACATTTTATAAAACACTGATGCTGCATAAACTTTCTTTTATTATTCTGTTCATGAGGACAGTTCAATTATGGGATTTTAACATATCATTGTAAATATCATATATAATTTACCTAACTTTGGAATTAATTAATCAGTGACGTGCTGTATTATTTCGAGAAGATAAAGTGAGGACGATTCTTTATTTTTTTTTCGTTACGATTATCTTTTTGTTTTGAAAGTCTATCATCTAGGCCTAGGCCTATCTAGTTAGTTGCTAGCAGCCTCCTCTCTATATAGCATGAGGCTCCTAAGAGTCAACACTGCAGAGGAAAAAGGTTGGTTGTGCAGACAGAGTAGGTTTGTGAATCGTCGGCGATAATATGTTAATTTCGCCTGTAAATGAATGATAAAATATTAATAACATGAAAGTTTTATAATTGTATCTAGGCCTTTAGGCCTATGACTTCGTAAACTTTAATTTATGAAATAATATGCTGGTCATCTTCAAACCAATACAAATAGCCTAGGCCTATTTGTAAATTGTAATCTAAACAATAAATCAAAGTTAAAGAATTATTGCATTGAGAGAAACTTGTGTACAACATATGCATAATCATTCATAATCAAGAAGCTAGGCCTTGTTAGTAAAATAGCAGCATTCTCCACACTTCTGTTTATAATATTAGTGAGTTATAATATTATCATTATTATATTACTGTATTACTATTAATTGAAATTTTGATTTGTAATTTGTAAAACATTTAAACGTTTTGATCTAAAATATGTATTAAAACAATCAATATATTATAATACAATTAGGCCTATCTTTAAAATATATTTTTATCTTTAAAATCTTTAGTTGCACAATTGATTTGTAAAGCACAATTGGGCATGTTTGCATAGCACAGGACTCCTTTGACAAGTTTTCGCTTTTATTGGAGGATTCAATTTTTATTTTTAATTATGATTTAAGCTACCTTTGACTGATTCTTCATGTAGCTTTCTGGATAGTTATATAATATTACAGTAAAGTGCAACATTGCATCTTTTTATAAATCATTGCTGCTTGAAAATCCTTCCTTTTTTTTTTTAATTATCATCGTAATTAAGCCGATTTAAGTACTACCTTAAGGTGTTCGGCCGAAGAAGTACCGAAATTTAGGCCTGTCTAGGCCTAGTAGTAGTAGTAGGTGGATATATATTACCGCGAAGTGGGGCGGGCTGTACATGCCTTATAATTTACTACGTGGATAGCGAGATTTTTCGATCGCCATGCAAAGTTAAAATAAAATCCCAAATCCTTCTCCTTTTTGGAATTTAAGGAAATTAATACATTTTTGTTTCTTTGTTGGATCGATTGCAGCAACCCCAAACCCAACATAACGGTATTTCACATTATAATTATAGCATTAATCATCTATAATAACTGCTACTTCCTACCCTATCGCGTTGTTTTGTTTTGGTGACAACATGGCTGGTGTAAGTCACGTGATTGAAATCGAGTTGGCCAAACTCTCTCTATCTACGGCTCTGATGCCAAGGAGCACTGCCAAAACAAACACTCAGCCGCTCCAAAATTGAAGGTGGCCCTACCAACTACGTACATGTAGACGTACTTGAATGCAAGAAAAATACGCAAGTCGTACAATATACTCACCTAGTAAGAAGCTAGGCCTAGCCCAAAATAAGTTAATTGGTGTACACTAAATTAACTTACCTCGGCTATGTAATGTATAAACTGTTGAGCAGATTTGTCATTTCGGTAGTTACTACCTACATCTATTCCCTTTGCCGTGTCCAGGGTTGCCATCCATTTCAAATCGGTGAAGGTTCTACCGTGCTTGGCAATGGCGTGTGCATTTCGAAATAAAATGATGAGGTTATTCATTATATTCATATTCAATCCTTGAATCATTTTTTCCGCCTGAGATGTTCCAGGGGTTCTTGCTTTTTTGCGATCAACAACAACTCTGTGACTTTCACTTTTGTCGTGTTCTTTAATTGAATCCAGTTTGAAATTATTTGTACCCTTGAAGAAAATGTTTTTCTTCCGACCAGTCAGTGCCGCCTCCGTATATATCTGCCTGCAAACCTTACACACCATACATCTTTTTCTTTTTCGTATTTGAGCCATGGATATTGATGTTCCCACTCAGGCCTGTATAATCGTCGCCGTTTAAGCTGGTCGTACGATTGATGATCACGCTGCCTTTTGGCTCGATCCTCCGCTGGGTTTGAGATATTATTAACGTATTTCCACATGTTGAAATACTATGCACATATAATACATAACTGATCCCGAAAAAAAGGTGTTTTATTCACAAAACATCAGTTCAGGCCTGCATCAGTTATACAAACTATCTCTTAGGGATGTTTTTCTTTCGAGAAATCACAAAGATGGAATGCGACATGCTCCCATCAATTTATTACAGTATTTTTATACCGTTCTGGTTATATAGCGAGAGATCAGATCAGACGACAATACAAAAACACATTTTAGAGACAACAGTTACACCATTATTTACCACAGTAATTTGTTTGCTCATTTATTTATAAACATCTGCACTGTGCAAAACCAAAAACTATGTAACGTTGCATTGTGGGACGGATACATGACATAACATGGATGTTGTAACTTCGCGGTACTCACACAGAGGGACATCAACTTCTCCAGCCCTTGTGGTTGTAGCATGTGACAAGCAGAGGCGCTAGGCTGGAAAAGGTGATTTCCCTCTCTGCCTAGCTAGTGTGCGATGTTGACCTTCAATTGCTGAGCGCAAGGCTGTTTAGCGGACGTTACCATGACTAAATGGGGTACAGAAAATAGCGATCTTGTTTACTAATATCTGTGTGAATTTTGTAAAGACATCGTTCATGAGGTGAATGAGTAATATTATAGGTATTTCATCAGAGTATAAGAGACAGATAACGTCCAATCAGATTTGAATTCACAATGAAGCCCCAGTCACCAAAATGTTAATTAAGCACACACATAATATACAATACAACAAGAGGTCCAAGTTTGAATGAGCGATTATCACTTTTGCGGATTCCACGTTGTCCTAGTTTACACTTTATTTTTTCGGGTTTAAAAAATTATAATTAGGTATGATTTATCTTGTTTAACTATTACCATTACAATTTCTTCCAATATAGATATTAACCTTGATGTTCAGCAAAGGCATAACGGACAATGCAAAAAAGAACATGCCATCGGTTCTAAACATGCTGAAGAAGATAAAGATATTCGTATGATGTTTTTACGTTGCTCTCTACATTATGAAGAGAATTGCAAGGATTTCACTGACGAAGAAAAAGCCACAATACGACAGATGGCTTCAGACTTGGAAGCTAAGATTAGGAAGCTCGGCCCTCATCTACGATCAATAACATGTGGATCATTACGCTTCTGTCTATCGGTGCATGACTCATATGCATTGGAAAATCTGATGGAAAGTCACAAGAGTGGTAGGTTTCTTCGGGAACTAGCAAAGGTCTTTGTCACAGAAAGTGAGGTAGAGGAATTTTGTCAATCCTGGTCAACACATATTGACGAACAGGCATATGCATCAGTTCTCGATAAACTAAAGACAATCGGTAAGTGTCCATTAATGTAGAGGTATAGGGTATAATTCATTATACATTTTTATAATGAAAACATCTATCAGTCGGTAGCAGATAGGGTGTCGGAGTAGGTTGGGAGGGGTAGTGATGCCTAATTTGCTAAAATAAATTTCAACACTTCGCTGATAATCGATGGGGTACCATCTGAACATTCCGAGGTTGTAGTTACATTTGTTGTTGGATTTAAAATTGTTAAAATTAAATCAGATTTTTAAAAAAATAACTTAAAATAATGGATTCAATGACGGCAGGGGTTTCCCTTAAGGTTTTTTTTAACTAGCCAAGTGGACCAGTAAATTAATATTTTTACTGGTCCTCAATCCCTTTCACTAGCCACTATCTTACCAACTTCGGAAGGCCCAAAAACCATATTTTTGACATGCTAATCATGCTGCCCCTCACTGATGAAGTAACACTGACAGATACAGAAAAGTCTTTCTGTTGTCTCTGTATGGGAAATTATGCCACGAAATATAAATAGAGGAATCTATTTGTATTACAGTGCACTCTCACAATACGATGTTTGCTACGACGTTCGGTTTTCCGGAAAGATCGGTTTGTGGAACATTTCTATTGAATTCTTTCCGAATAAGGCAGGCCAGTTAGGGCCTAGCCTAGACGCTAAAAATAGGCTTAGCAGCAGCATAGCCCGGTGAATTCGGTATGACTAGCCTACGAAAAAAGTTAACATTTAACATATAATACGTACAGTACCTGTTGTTTAGCTGTAGTGCACAGCAAATTGTATTACTGTACCAATAAAATGAATGCTTTTATATTGTTTTTACGTGGATTTTCGGTCTGACATTTTTTCTAAAATGCAAACACAACACATTCTTCGTGGTCACGATGCGACTTGTTGTAAATATCAGGTCGCACCTCCTAAACTCTGCCTGCTAATTGGTTAATTTTTTTTGTGGGGTCATGTTGCTGGGCAAAAATCCCATGTGCTTGGCTGTGGTGACGTCAGATCGCCCAAAGTTTCATAGTGCGTGACAGCTTGCTGACAGGAACAAGCTTAGTGTAAACCGATATATTTTAAATTAAACAAATTTATTAAAATGAATAAGAAACCCTCGTGGTTTTGTTTTAGAGTAAAATCTAAAAATAAATCTAACAAATTAAAATTTTATTCTCTGCAAATTCCCGTAATTAGCAATGTTTTTGGGGAATGTAAGTGTAATTTACATGTAGACTGATATATGAATCTAATGACATACCAAATCCAAATTAAGCATCTACTGAAAAAGAGCCATCGTAGGAAACAATTGTTTTGACTTCCTTTTTCATTTCAGGTTGATTACAGTCGATTTTTAAGTATTCATAGGTGATAATGCACTTTATTAAAACAATAGAAGGCGTAAATTTGACTTTATCCAACTCCCTGCTTTATCTAACATTTTACTGGTGTGTCGTTTTAATTAATAGATAATCTCCATGGCAATGCTATTGGGACTGTACGAACGGTTCATTTACAGGGTGTGATTATTGCGTTATTTCGTCTGGAAATTGTTGCGTTATTTATTAACTTTTTGTCCCACGTTGCATTGTGGGATGGATACATGACATGGATGTTTTAACTTCAAGGTGCTCACACAGACGGAAATCAACTTCTCCTTGTCGCTATAACATGTGGAAAAGGTGATTTCCCTCCATGATCTAGGCTAGTACATGATGTTCATCGGTTCGCCTTGAATGACTGAGCCCAAACCTGTTTGTAGCGGACATTAACATGACAATAAACAAATAAATAAATAGCGATCTTGTTGACATTATCTGTGTGAAATATTTTGTAAAGACATCGTTAAGAGGTGAATGATTAAAGCTTTAGGTATTACGTCAGACTTTCATTGACATTTTTTAACTGGTCACGCGGACTTGTTATTGGGATAATTAACAGGTCCGCCATGCATTTTACTAGACATTGGCCGGCGGACCAGCGTTATTTCGAACCCTGGATTCATTGACTATAGGTCTGCTTTTTGCTTTATATACTCTACAATATTCATATTCTTCAGTTATCACAGAGCAGAATCCAATTGATGATAACAATCAAATTCATACTAAGATAATTATTGTCAGTGGCGTATCTATGAGGTGGCTGGGGTGAGAGGTGCACACTCCCAAAAATACTCGCGCCTCTCCAGTTGCCCCTTTCCCCACAAAAAAAATCATGCTCACGTCGCCTAAAATTCACCTCCTCATCACCTTACCTTAATTTGCGAGCTAGTACCCCTCTCAAATCATCGAGTCCCCACTTCATGTTCGCGCCCCCATCAGTCCCCCCCCCCCCCACAATTTCAAGACTCCTTGATAGGCCACTGATTATTGGGTTTTTTATGTATTTAAAATGTTACCAACAGTGTATTTATGATTTTTTTTAAATATAAATTTGGAAGTATTTTTAATATCATTTTCCAATTTTCTTTAAGAAAATGACAGCAAGAATGTATTGTCTGAGTGGAATAGGAGCCAGGTGAGGGAATGGCTTTCTTCAGAGGTTAATCTAAAAGATGACATTCTGGACAAGTTTTATGAAGAAGAGATTATTGGAAAAAATCTGCTTGTTTATAAAGATGAAGATATTGAAACGGATTTTAAACTACTTAAAAAACCAGATTTTCGCATGATCCAATATAGCCTTGAAAAAATTAGAAGTGACGCATTAGAAGATCCCCAAGTCACATTGGAACCTGTGACAGAAGACTGCAGTGCAGAAATGGTTTATCATTTGCTGTTGAAAGTAGGCTTAACTCCAATCCACGCAGAGAAGTTTAAAAACTTGGATATGATTGGTAGGTCTATGATTGAAGGCTTAAAATCCAAAGTTAACAATTACTTACAAGCGTGGGAAACCCATTTTGGCTCAATTTCTATTCAAGACATAAACACAAATACAATGCCGGCTGAAACAGTGAACGAGTTACGTCGTATAAAAGCACGGAAGCTTGGTGCACACAATATGGGAAAGATTTTCGATTTAGTCAAAGATGATAATGTAGAGAGTTTGCTGGAAATTCGAAAATTAATTTCAGAGAATAACCCTTATAGTGCATTTGATTTAAAGACAATGTTACTTGCAAATTTAGCTCTATCAGCTACAGTAAATATGAAGAAATGTCAGTACGACTTGCCGTCTATGATGGAGATAATAGACTTGGCAAAGGAGTTCGATCAACGTGATCAAAGTGAGAGGGATTACAGCCTGCATGCACCTTTCTTCCTTCTTATGTTACTGTGGCCAAGAGATCAGCCAGCTCAAGAGTTTGATAACAGTTTGATGAAGAAATCCCTCAAAGATATTCGTCATCGTTGGAGTGAGTCACTAAGGCACTACCAGGAAGATGATGGCCGTTCATCTATCCACCCACTGTACGGGCGTCATTTAAAAAGTCAACGAACTCGCAAAAAACCATTAGTTCATTTTTTTCTTGGAAGTGGAAGCGGACTGAAATCTTTGGTTCATTACAGCAAAATAACTTTAAATGCATTTCGGTTGGAACGGGACCGAGAGCATATATGGGAGACACCGGTGGTTCGAGATAACCTACTGAAAGTTGAAGGTGTGTCATCAGATAATAACACAATCACATTTAAGCACGCATATACGGATGAGCCAATTAATATTCCCCTTGCCTCTTCAAGAAACAGAAACGTTACCAGCCAAGAAGAAGTTGTATTCTACATTGGATTTAGTTGGGGCGGTCCGGTTGCTTATTACGTAAAGCCAAAACGTATGTCACATGTGACAGAACCGGTTGTCAAGAGCCCTGATGACTGGAGGCCATCTCCTCCTCCCATGAGGTCAGCTTCAACCAGGAAGTATGAAAAGATCATGAGTGCAGCAGAATATCATAAGAGGTATCGCACCCTGAAAAAAAAATTAAGTGAAATCAATGAGTTGAATGAGAAGAAACGCCAGGGGAAAACGCTTGAAAAGAATCAGGTTTGTATTGACTTAATTTATTTGTTGAATATAAATTTTTTTTTTTGTATATCTTGCCTGATTAGGCCTGATGTTACCATCAATATCGATGAGAGGCGGCCACAATATTTATTTCATTTATAAACCATGAAATACCCGCACCTAGGGTTGAAACATAGCGAGAGCCACTTCACAACCCTCCAACAGTGGGAACTGGGGTAACTAAGCATGTCCGGCCAAGAATGGTCAGAGTGTGGTTCGAACCCTCAACAACGAGGTTCACAACCTTGAGGTTCACAACCTAAATGAAAATCGCTGCACCAAACCGCCTTCCCCCAAATAATGACAGTGATGATGAAAATTGTGATGGTAATGATGTGGATAATATTGTTATAATTAATAATGGCATTGTCATTATCATAATCACCACCATCACATTCATCCACACCATCATCATCATCATAATCATTATCACCATCATCATCACCATCTTATCACTACCACCATCACATTCATCACCATCATGGTCATCACCATCATATCATCATCATTACTATCGTCTTCATCATCATCGTCATTATCATCATCATCACCATCATCATTATCGAATGGGAGGTCAGTTTGCCAAATAGCAATTTACGAATTAAATTAGTCTGTCGCAACTCTAATTGCCAATGTCAGATTTCCGACTCAACAATTTCAAATCACAGTTAGCCGGTTACTAGATTGTCTAACCCCCACTTAGATAAAAACTAGTTTGCCAACTGGGTGGAAATAGCTATCGAATACTGTTAGCTACGTATAGCATCACGTGCTTCAAGATGCAAAAAGACAAATGCTTGTCCATGTTTTGATACGTTAATTCGTTCTAAGACACTACCCAGATACTATTGCATACCCATGTAATCTTATATAATTAATCTTGGTAAAAATAATTTTAAAAGAATCGACTAAAATCCTACATAGATTGTCCAAGCAGGAATCCTAAGGCACAAGACCCCAAGTTGGAGAAACCCCATATTACTCTAAGTAACCCAACTCCTACTCTTACCTAAACCCAAACCGGCGGTGATTTGTTACTGTAGTTAGAGGATGTTCAATGACATACACTTTTAACACATTCCTAGTGGATCGTCATTCGGCAAACTGGGTTTCGGCAAAGTGGATTTAGGATTGCTTAGTCTGTAATTTACATTTAGGCAAACTGATTTTTGGCAAATGTAATCAGCAATTTGGATTTAAGCAACACCTCTGACTCTAACAAAATACTTAAGAGAGAAGGCAAGAATGTGTATGTGTGTGTGTGTGTGTGTATATATATATATATATATATATATATATATATACACTCACACACACACAGAAATTTGGGTTTCATTGTTGTACAGTATTTAATCTCTGATCCAATAATTTCTTTTAGCAAATGAAGTTGAATAAAGAGGGTGAATTTAAGCAACAGCTAAAGGAATTAGAGGACGAGTTTAGGAAGCAGCTTGATATGGAGACAACTCTGTGGGAGTGAGAAGGCTTACGATGATGGCCTATGATATCGACTTTGATAGGATAAGATGAGATAATAAGATGAGATATCATTTATTGTCCAACATTGCACTTTGACAATATGATGTTGAATTTGACTTCGATCTTAAAATTTAGCTTTTTGGCTGTGGCGACATACACTTGGAAGTCTCCTGTACATTCGTCAAACAATAGCAACTTAAAAAATAATCTTAAGGCATTCCTCTTCAATGCTGAGTAGGCCTACATACCAATAATTTGCGAAATCGCCATGAACGTCATTTGTGGCTGTCAGTCCTTATCGTCATCGTTGCTGTAATCATTCTCGTCGTCGTCATCACAATCTTTGTTATCATCACCATAATCATCATCATGATCATTATTATCATTTTTATTATAGTAACTATTTAAATAATATTGTTTTGTAATTCATTTAATTGTTGCATGAATCAATGCAAAGACTAACCATGTAAATCATTGATACAGTAAAAAGGAGACAACAACAACTTCTTACCCTATTTGACATATTCATCATGGCTTGGTTGCAATTGATCCCGCAAGATACTGGTACATTACCAGGTGTGTTACACACAAACCCAATTGTTAGCGGTCTTGATTTGGCCCCCCTCACCCACCAATTCCCACACAATACAATTTCAACATACCATCTACAATCACATGTGTAACACAGCCTCCTACACCAGCTGCTAGAGTACTCGGGATTGAGCTTGTGCAGTTTAATGGAAGAAGAATCTTGTTATTAATGTTTGACTTTTATCACTGACAATAATGTACTATGGTGGTGGTGCTAATTTTGTAAAATAACATATTCACACTGTTTTTATTTTTGAATATGTTATTTTGAATATGTAAAATAACATATTTAAAAATAAAAACAGTGTGAATGCCATACCTTCCAATGTACAAAAATTATTCAAAAGTGTGTTATTGGTTTATAATTAATGTTTTATATGTAAAAACCATGCCAATCATGTGAATTTTATACTGTTAAAAATAATCTCTGTTCCAATGCTTGATTTTATCACTGACAATGATGAACTATGTATTAACTGTAAAATTATATATTTTAAAAAATCAAATCAGTTGTAAATGTTATATATTCCAATTTATAATAATGATTGAAAATGTTCCTTATTGATTTATATAATGTTATATAAATCATGCCAATTGTGTAAATGGTAAATTGTTAAAAATAAACCATAGTTCCATGGTTTTATTTTTATCACTGACATTGATGTAAGGTCGTATTAACATATTTTAAATCAAATCACTGTAAATGGCATTCCATTGTGTGATAATGATTCAGAATGCGATATTGTTTTATAAGTAATGTCTTACATTTATCACTGACATTGATGTAGAGTCGTATTAACTCTGTAAAGTAACATATTTTAAATCAAATCACTGTAAATGGCATTTATTCCATTGTGTGATAATGATTCAAAATGCGATATTGGTTTATAAGTAATGTTTTATATGTAAAAACCATGCCAACTGTGGAATTGTGTACTGTAAAAAATAAATGGTTCCATTGTTTTATATTTGTCACTGACAATGGTGTACTAAATGGTGGTAGTGTATATACATATTTTAAATCAAACCAGTGTAAATGTCATTTTCCAATGTATAATAATGCAATATTGGTTTATAAGTAATGTTTGTAATAAGTAATAATTAAAAATTAGATGCTGATCTGTAATATAAACTTATGTCATTCATGATTAAATCAAACATTTCGAACACATAGGTGTAGGCCTATACTGATAATTTATAATAGTAGGGATTGATTGGTATCGTAACAGAATTTTTGGTTATACCATTTCTTGAACTGATGGAAATAATTGTTTTATAATAGGGATACGTACCAAGGCTGGGAAGTTAGATATTGTTCAACATAAATTTCTTTGTAAATCATGTAATGTTACTCGTACAATAATAATAATAATAATAATAGTTAAATAATAATAATAATAATAAATAATAATAATAATATTTAAATAATAGTAATAATAATATGAGTAGTTGCATACGTATTCTTTTTTTATGAATCGATAAACTCCAAAGAGAAAGGGGGGTCCGGGATTCTTCCCCCGGAAAATTTTGATTCCTAGATTGCGGGAGATGAGCTTTTCCAACTTCTGTCTTTTAATGATTTTTAAGTTCTTCAAAAATTCAAGGTTTTCCCCTCTTGAAAACGATTCTATGAATCAATGAACCTGAAGAGGAGGAGTTTGGGTTTTCCCCGGGAAAATGTTCCGCCGGCCATGGAATGGAATACATAAAATAAGAGACTGAAAAAACACTCAAAACATTTCTTAATTTTATACTTAACAATACTCAACTATTAAAGAATGTCAATGGTAGAATCTAGTAAATAAATAAATGAGTTAAAAATTCTAGGTAATCCACAAATTAATCCATTAAGAATATTACTTAATAATGGAATATGAAATAAATTAACCGAGGCTTGATGGGGACGTTTACTATGAGTACGATTGGGCTTCCTGCTGTCGGATGTGAATATTAAAATAGAATAAAATTGTAAATTGAGTGTAGAAAAGCCTGCAGCGTTGAGCAGCTGTGGACAAAATCAGAATGGCAAACACGGTTGCAGTGAGTTTAGTCATCTACAAAAAAAGATACAGGGTAGACTTAAACCTGCTACCCCACGGATTTCTCCTGTGGTTTCTTCCCCTGGGATCATAACCGCGACTTCTATAATTGTTCATTAATATCACACAACATCAATTGGACAATTCTTTATACTCTATAACAATTCTTAAACAGGCGCGCAAACAGATATTCTAACCGTAGTATACATCCACAAGGCTGTTTTAACTTGCGAATTTATTCACGCGAGTCTTTCTTTCTTCTTTCTTTCTTATTTATTTAGGCACACAATACATGTGCCAAGGATTGTCAATAGCGAATATATCACTGTCCTACTTGTAGGTGACAATCCCTTACACAAGACAAACATACACACACGATGCTTTACACAAACTCTCAATTTGAGATTTAGGGAGTGGAATTGTTTTGGTCGTGAGAAAAAGTCCTGCAACTGGCAGGAATTGAACCCAGGACCCTGGGATTGGAAGGCAAGCATCTTAACCACCAAGCTATTCAACTCCACTATGTCGAAAACGTCGGTTCATGCGCATGCGCATTCACCTTTCTATCGGAGTTTTCACTTCAGCGACGAAATCGGTAGTTCTACTTTTTGGCGAAGCGAAAAAAGTGCGCAACCAATCAAAGCTCAGGAACCGAAACGACGCCTTCGATTCGCGTGAATAAATTCACCTAATGGAAAACAGGCTACATAGGCCTAGGCCCTACTTTTAAAATACAATTACAGTAAATTTCAGTGTATATATAAGGGTTACCTCCCCCGTCTAAAAGTACTATTCCTCAAATTTTTGTGCCTCAGCCCTAACCATGTATTTTAGGACAGTATCCCACATGGTGTTAATAAGATTTTCTTTTAATGATCTTTATAATTACTGATTAAATAAGAACATTAAGCCTGGGCAACCATTTACTGGTTCTTATAAAACTATAACAACTTTCATAAAATTACTGTAAGTAAAATAAAAAAAGTAAAATGTATTGTAAATTAAAATGTATTGAAATTAAATAAGATGATGTAAGGGGGTTGGGGTAGGTTTTCCTAGAGGGATAATGTCATGGGGGAAAATTTCCAGGGGAAAAATATCCAGGGGGGAAAAATACTGGGGAAATTTGTCAGCAGGGCAAATGTTCAGGGGGCAACCAGCTTGCTTCCTCGAAAAGCCAATATTTTTGCCGATTTACAGCTGAGATATTTCACTAAGGAAACAAATAAATTGGTCTACATCTCTACAATATGCAAAAGAATACAGGAAAGATTATTTAACTGTCCCTTTATTCAATTGACAGGGAAATTTTTACATTTAAATTTTTAATTGTAACTTATACCGGTACCTTAAACTAAGCAATTGCAATATGGAATTGGATTTTTCAATTTTTTTTTTATCTCATAACAGACAGTAGGCTACATCTTTAAATAACTTTATGATAACTGCATTTCAACTAAAATATTCACGGTATGTATACTGTAAACCTGCTAATTTTCAATGTATATATCTTTTTTAATTTTGCTATATTACTGAAGGCATATTTATGTTGTACTGTGTATTATGCTTATTATTGAAGTGAAAGGTCCAATAGAATGAACTTGAACTTGGCGATTGATCATCTACTGAGAAGGTTGAAGAGGGAAGGGTCAACTTTTTTATATTTAATTATATTTTATAAAAACGTGATAAAGTAAATAGATATATACAGTATATATAGGCCTATATATATATATATATATATATATATAAGCTTATACATTTTAAACGGTAAAGAGAAATCGAACCCAAGACCACCTCTCTTTCTATAAATATAGATATATATATATATATAAGTTTGAAAGGCAAATGGGAAAAACCCATAAAACAGCAAACGGCTCTATATATATATATATATATATATATATTATACGCAGGTACGCAGCTAGTGTATATATATATATTTCATATCGTGGCGCTATCAAATGAAATAGATTATGTCCTGATGTACAGTCTTCTACCAATTAAAGTATTTTCAAGAACCACATTTGTATTAATACTTAATGAAAGGCGAAGTATAATAGTATGAACATTGTATAAATCACTAACTTAATGTTTTCTTGCTTTGTTTTGTTTACATTTTACATTTCTTTTTCGCAATTTAGTTTACTTTTGTGGAGTGGATTTTCTTCATTTCAATAATTTATTTTGCCATTGTTAGGTATAAGTTTTTACTAAATTGTTGACTTTTGCATACTATATAATAATTATGTTTTGTATCTATATTATTTAATTTCTGCGTTTAACTTTTTTCTTTTTTATTATGTACCGTACTGTGTAATTTATGTTAACTGTGACTAATGAAATACAGCATTATATTTGTTGATTTGTGCTTCATGAATAAATAAAGTTTTACTCTACTACATTGGTGCTCTAGTTATCATTGTTGGTGTTCTGGTGGAACTGAAATAAAAACTGTACGCCTTTGTGCTGTAGTTGTCGTCGTCATCATCATCATCATCATACTCTCGTTAGCAGAATCAATGTCATGAAAGAATTGAAAGAAATGATCATCATCATTCTCGTTAGCAGAATCAATGTCATAAAACATTAAAAACAAATAATATAAATATTTGTATTGCAATTTCATTACAGATCAAGTCTGTTTAATCAGTAATTGTCGTTTAATTATACGGGTATCAAAGTACTTTTAATGTACAGTATTTGTTTCTTAAACATTTTAACACATAGCAGGGGCTGATCCAGAATTCTTCAAATGGGGTGGGCGGGGGTACAAAAATTTCAGAACAGATAAGGGAGTAAAATATAACATTGATATGCATTGAAATTTAAAAAATTTAGTGTCACAACAGGGGATCGTTCTCCCCTCCCCCACCATTTGATCCACCCCTGCATAGTGGTTTTCATCATATATCTTGTGTATTACAAAGTGTACAAAATTGACTCTAAAATAGGCAACTTATGGTTCCCGCATCGTTGTATTCAATGTAATTAAATGTATTTCAAATTTAAACGTTGGTTTCAACACTCTACATAATGTAAGGCCAATATTGGTCTTTCTGATGAGATAAATTTGTGCTGCGATATTATCCAGCCTAAAAAAAAGTATAATCAATTTCTTAATAACATTACTTTGCTCATATATATTTTCCTGTGACAGCAGGACTTTTTCTGACGACTAAAAACAACTCCACTCCCTAAGCCTCATAAAGAGACTTCACTGATAAAAGCATCACATTATTTCATTTATTAAAAGAGGGCCCATGGACAAATCTTGTCACATGCATCACTGCACATTTAGATGGATTTAAAGGTAGTTTATTAGCAATTGACCATTAATTGTGTCTAAATCTTTTTGAAGAGCTATACAATCATTGATATTATAAATAGGGCGTGATAAGGTGTGATCATCCGCGAATTGAAAAATTGAAGACGAAATACTATTTACAATGTCGCTTACATAAATTAAAAATAACAGTGGGCCCAAAACTGACCCTTGAGGCACACCTGATGTAACATTTACCCACTCAGATTTTTCTCCCCTGTAAATAACTCTTTGGCGTCTATTTGAAAGAAAATCACTAATCCATGCATTGATATTTCCATCAATTCCAATTCTATAAAGTTTCTTAAGTAATCTTTTGTGAGGAACTTTATCGAATGCAGAAGAAAAATCAAGGAAAATTACATCAATATTTTTACAATTTTAAGCCTCTAAACTCTCAGCACATGAATGAAAAACTTTCGATAGCAACAGTTCAGTACTATACATTTGTCGAAATCCAAATTGATTTTCAGAAAGTATATTATTGTATTCTAAGTACTCACTCACATGGTGACAAGTAATTTCTCTATCATTTTATAAATAACTGGAGTTAAAGAGACTGGCCGATAACTTTTCAATTCGCATTTAGGCTTTCCATTCTCTTGTAGATAGGCAAAATATTTGCATCTTTCCATTGTTTTGGCAAAATACCTTTTTGTAATGAAAAATTGAAAAAATTACATAACACATAAATTGTTGTTTAATTATTGAAAATATTCACTTAGGAGCCATTTCACAATGAAAATTATATATTTTCTGGGGAAAAACTGTAAAAATTCTGGAAAGTGGGGAAACTCCTTAAAAATCTGGGAAACCCACAAATTTCTGGGAACTTGGGAGGTCTGACTGGCCTAGGCTATAACTATATATTTTCTCCATGGATAAGAGGACAAATTTGGAGAATCATTAGTTCACTATATGACAACGTTAAATCTAAAGTAAAAATTGGGGAAAATATGACTAAGGAATTTCCAATTCATGAAGGCGTTAAACAAGGATGCGCGCTTTCTCCCATTTTATTTTCAATATTTATTAATGAATTTGTTAAACTTCTTCGCGAAAGCAACTTAGGTGTGACTATGAATGGTATTTGGATGAGAGGGCTCTTTTGGGCTGACGATGTAGTTTTAATAGCTAATAGTAAAAATGAAATGAAAAAAATGTTAGAAATTGCAAGTAGATTTGCCAAGGAATGGAAGTTAGGTTTTAATCATGAAAAATCCAATATTATGGTCGTTGGGAAAAGAATTAATAATAAAGAATGGAAATTAGGCAACAAGTTTATAAGTGAGGTAAACAGCTACAAATATTTAGGCGTTTATATCTCTTCAAACCTAAGTGAGCATACTCAATATCAGCATGTAATTCAAAAGGGCAATCGTCTTATTGCTTATATTAAAGGTATTATAGCTAATCTAGATAACTTTAATCGTGCTTATTATGGAAATATTTTATGGAAGACTATTGCACTTCCATCAATAAATTATTCATGTAGCATTTGGTTTAACAAATCCAAGAAGGATATTGAAGATCTGGAGAAAGTACAAATTCAAATGGCCCGTTTTCTTTTAAAAGTCCCTCGGTATACACCAAAAGAGGCTCTTTATGGAGACCTAGGATGGGTCCCCTTATCTCAAACACATGAAGTGACCAGAGTTAAATTCTTTAATCGCTTTATTAACATGGAAAATTACAGGTGGCCTAATATAGTGCTTAAATGTATGCTTCAACTTGAATGCGACTTTAATATTTTAAAATATAAATTTCTTATTAGTTGTGTAGATACTTTTGAAAAATGTCCTGATATTGATTTTTATAATCATGTTTTTGATTTTGATAATTTAATGTGTAATTCTTTCTCAGTCAATATTGTAGAACGTGATGTATCAGAATGGTATAAATCAGAGTGGTCAAATAAATTATTGCAAAAACCTTCATTAATTAATTATTCAAGACTTCAAGTTTCTCCTAAATTACAAAAATATTTGTTGGACAAAACAAATTTTCTTGGGGCAAGCCTAAAATTTAAATTAAGATCTAATACACTACCCCTTGATTGTAAAACGTGTAAATGGTCAAATGATGTTTCAGGCATTTGCACCCTATGTGAAAGTAGAGAAATTGAAGATGTCAAGCATTTTTTACTAAATTGTCCCGCTTATAATATCGTTAGAAAACAACGTTTAACAAATCTTAAAAATGACCTTCTACTTTGTAACGATTCTGATACATGGACACTTTTTTCAACAACAAATGACGATATTAAACTTCAATATGTATTAGGAGGAGATTCAGTTTTTATTTGTGATGAATCTACCTCTATTTTTTATAATTTCTGTAAAAAATACATCATGAATGCTTGGGAGAAACGCTCACAACTAAAAAATTCACAACAATAGTTTACTGTAAATGTATCGTTGTTTATCAAATTGTGTAATGTTAATTTTTTATTTTTTTTATTTTTTTTTTTTACCACAAGTGGACTCTACATCGTAGTCTGTATTCCTTAAGTTTAGTAGGTCTACCTTGGTATTATCTTTTTGTTGTAAGACTTTTTCATCTTTAGATTTTATATTTTGTAGGTTAGTTATTTTAAGCATTTACCGGTACTTTACAGTTGACCTGTAAATATTTCTGAGTATGAAATGCGATGTGAAATGTGATCTCATCTAATTTCATATGTTATTTTTCTACCTTTCTTTAATTTTGTAATATTATTTACAGTCGATCGTTATTTATTTTGTTTGTTAAATTTTCCACTTTTTTTTTGTTTTTGTTTGTACGAACGCACCAATTGATATTGAGTGCCACCGATTCAAAGGTGTATGTTCAAATAAATAAAAATAAAAAATAAATAAATACAGTTATAAATTTAAAAAAAAGTAAAAATATAAACAATATAATGTCTATACATACATGAAAAATAAAAAGTACATACTGATATCATTGGTAACATTTAAATACAGCAGGCCTAATTATATATGATTACATATGAATTTACATATATATATATATAGGCCTATATATATAATCAAATATATATATATATATATAAATATATATATATGTATATATGTATATATATTATAGCATGACCCTTTTGGGTGGTACTTTTTGAAATAGGATTGCGTTTCAAAGAATCTCCGGACCTCTTGTATGGAACGCCGTTAGTATCTTCGGTTATGTGCAAACACTCTATTATGTGCAATGGTCATTATGTTATGTGGTTTGGTCATTATGTTATGTGGTTTTGTCATTATGTTATGTGGTTTTGTCATTATGTTATGTGGTTTGGTCATTATGTTATGTGGTTTCTCATTATGCTGTCTCTTATACACATCTAGATGTGTATAAGAGACAGATATATACCGGTATATATATATATTGAAGGAAGTTAGCCGTTAACACTGTTGAATAACGGTTCAAAGGTACATATACAGTGTTTAATAAGGACATGATGGAACATCGTAGGCTACCCCTGTATCTTTTCAACGAATAAAGTCCTATAAATGTCATTGTGTAATAAAATGTTTTATTACACAATGTCTTTTTATAGGACTTTAGTCGTCATGATGTTCTATCATGTCCTTATTAAACACTGTATACTTACCTTTGATGATATATATTATATTTATCGAATCCTTGAATGATATATATTTATTTTACGAATACTAATGATCCAATAACCAAAACAAATTACCGCATTTATCCTCCTCGAATTAACTCCCCCTTTAGCCTCATTTGGAAACGCCTCCCTCGAATAAACTCCCCCACCCCTTAAATAACTGTAAATAAAAGTAATGGAAGCTGTTTATTATGAAATTGAAAGAGTACCGTAATATGGTAATATTGCCATATGGTTTTCATAGAGATCAAATAATATTTAATGTATTAGATTGTAAGAATAGTGGTAAGGAGGATGCTCAAAATGAACTTAGCATATAATTCGTAGTACTTTCTTTTGGATAATATGAAGCCAGCTGTGAGCCTGTTTAATTTGGTTGGATTGAAAGGGCCACATCGACTAATTGCGTAAGTTGGGAGAATTATTCCTAATTGTATTTGTTCATTAATTCGTTTCACTGTTTTAATTACTAAAGTTAGGTTTAAAGAATTCCTATTTAGGCCTAATTAACATTTTTTTTCCATTTTCAATCATGTAAATCGTTGTTTTCGTGGATTTTTCTTTTCTTTTTACCTGTTTCATGGTTTTTATCAACTGTTTAATGTATGTGAAGGACTCAAGTACTCCTTTGCTAGACCCTCCTTAAACATAGCTGTTAAGCTGATTTTGGTATCATATTAAACAAATCATTAAAATATACATGCTTCGGCAGTACATCTTCAGTGTACTGATTGGCTCTCATTCAATAATTTAAAAAAAAAACCCGCGATACATTGTATTATATTAAAGAGAAATTGAACCGGTAATTGGAATGTCTATTCGATGTAGGCCTACACCAAGGATAACCCACGAAAGTTATCAAAGAAGACGTATTTCCAGTGGGGTCTCTGGTGGCAATTTTGAAGAACCTGAGAATGATCAGTGGCGGCGCGCTAGCGAGGTGTGGCGGGGGTCTCAGATAACGCTGCGCGCTATATTTACACCCATAATAATCCCCCCCCC